>NC_034185.2:2629705-2659705 GCF_002021735.2 Oncorhynchus kisutch
TCTCTCTCTCTCTCTCGTCTCCCTCTCTCCCTCTCTCTCTCTCTCCGTCTCCTCCGTACTCCCTCTCTCTCTCTCTCTCTGTCTCATCTCTCTCTCTCTCTCTCTCGTCTCTCTCTGCTCTCTCTCTCTCCTATCTCTCCTCTCTCTCTCTCTCTCTCTCTCTTCTCTCTCTCTCTCTCTCTATCTCTCTCTCTCTCTCTCTCTCTCTCTCTCTCTCTCTCTCTCTCCGTCTCTCTCTCTCTCTCTCTCTCCGTCTCTCTCTGTTGGGAAATGTTTTAAGAACATCATTTTGCTATTTGATATTTTGAATTTTAAGATGTATCAAGAAGAAAAAAAATATTGGAAGAAAAATTACTTATTGCTATTAGCAATAACAAACTAATTGAATAACTTCACATCAAATCAGAAATGTATTTGTCACATGTGCCAAATACAACATGAGTTCCCCTCAAATTCTTACTGACAAGCCCTTAACCGTCAGTTCAGCTCAACATAAAAAATATATACCAAATAAAGTAAAGTAGAAAGTAATAAAATGTAATATCATAAAATAACAATAACGAGGCTATTTACATTTTACAGGGGGTACCGGTACCGAGTCAATGTGTAGAGGTACAGGTTAGATTGTGATTACGTCATCTGTGGATCTGTTAGGGCGAATTGTAGTGAGTCTAGCGTATCCAGGCTGTTGATGTGAGCCATGACCAAATCAAATCAAATCAAATGTTATTTCTCACATACACATGGTTAGCAGATGTTAATGCGAGTGTAGCAAAATGCTTGTGCTTCTAGTTCCAAAAATGCAGTAATAACCAATGAGTAATTTAACCTAACAATTCCAGAACTACTACCTTATAGACACAAGTGTAAAGGGATAAAGAATATGTACATAAAGATATATGAATGAGTGATGGTACAGAGCGGCATAGGCAAGATACAGTAGATGGTATCGAGTACAGTATATACATATGAGATGAGTAATGTAGGGTATGTAAACAAAGTGGCATAGTTAAAGTGGCTAGTGTTAAACTTTTAACATAAAGATGCAGTAGATGATATAGAGTACAGTATATACATATACATATGAGATGAATAATGTAGGGTATGTAAACATTATATTAGGTAGCATTGTTTAAAGTGGCTAGTGATATATTTTTACTCAACCAGCCTTTCAAAGCACTTCATGTGCTACGGGACTGTAATCATTTAGGCAGGGTACCTTTTTTTTCCTTGGGCACATGGACCATGGTTATCTGCTTGAAATATGTATACAGTCTCGGTCAGGGAGAGGTTGAAAATGTCAGTGAAGACACTTGCCAGTAAAGGTCTTGCTCACATCGGCTACCAAGAGTGTTATAACACAGTCGTCCAAAACAGCTGGTGCTAACATGCATGCTTCAGTGTTGCTTGCCTCGAAGCGAGCATAAAAGACATTTAGCTCACTTGGCAGGCTCGCGTCACTGGGCAGCTCGCGGCTTGGTTTGCAAGACCTGCCACATACGACGAGCGTCAGAACCAGTTTTGTAGGATTCAATTTTAGTCCTGTATTTACGCTTTGCCTGTTTGATGGTTGGTTGTAGGTTTGTTGGTTGTAGTGGGATTTCTTACAAGCGTCCAGCTCCTTGAAAGCGGAAGAGCCTTTAGCTCTGTGAGGCTGTTGCCTGTAATCCAGGCTTCTTATTGGTGTATGTACGTACGGTCACTGTGGGGACGATTTTGTCGATGCACTTATTGATGAAGCCAGTGACTGAGGCTGGTATACTCCTCAATGCCATTGTATGAATCCCAGAACATATTCCAGTCTGTGCTAGCAAAACAGTCCTGTAGCGTAGCATCCGCATCATCTGACCACTTTCTTATTGAGCCAGTCACTGGTACTTCCTGCTTTAGTTTTGTCTTATAATCAAGAATCAGGAGGATAGAATTATGGTCAAATTTTCAAATGGAGAGGTTTGTATGCATCTCTGTGTGATGTAAAGGTGGTCTAGAGTTTTTTCCCTGGTTTTTTCTCTGGTTGCAGATGTGAAATGCTGGTAGAAATGAGGTAAAACGAGTTTGAGTTCCATTCGCATTAAAGTCCACTAGGACTATGCTTCTGGATCAGCATTTTCTTGTTTGCTTATGGCCTTATACAGTTGGTTGAGTGCGGTCTTATTGCCAGCATCGGTCTGTGGTGGTAAATAGACAGCTACGAATAATATAGATGAGAACTCTCTTGGTAGATAGTGTGGTCTGCAGCTTATCATAAGGTACTCTATCTCAGGTGAGCAATACCTAGAGACTTCTTTAATATTAGACATCGTGCACCAGCTGTTATTGACAAATAGACAGACACCCCCAACCCTCGTCTTACCAGAAGTATCATCTCTGTTCTGCCGGTGGATAAGCCCGCCAGCTCTATATTATCCGTGTTGTCGTTCAGCAAAGACTCAGTGAAACACATGATATTGCAGTTTTTAATGTCCCGTTGGTAGTATAATCTTGATCGTAGATCATCCATTTTATTTTCCAATGATTGCACGTTGCCCAATAGAACGGATAGCAGTGGGGGTTTACTCACTATGAATTCTCAGAAGGCAGCCTGACCTCTGACCCCTTTGTCTCCGTCTTTTCATTGGACAACCTTTTTCTCTGGCTATTCTACACGCAAATGATTTGTTCCCCAGAAAGCAGTATATCCATCGGACTCGTTTAAAGTAAAAATCTTCTTCTTCCGCAGTGATTAATCGCTGATCTGAAAGTCGTTTTGATGGTAGCAGCAACATTATGTACAAAATATATATTTTTTAAAAACCTGCCATATCAGTTCTTTTATACTCACAGACATAATGTTAACAGTTTTAGAAACTTTAGAGTGTTTTCTAAATATACCAATTATATGCATAGCTTCTGGGCCTGAGAAACAGGCAGTTTACTTTGGGCACGCTTTTCACCCAGACATGATAAATACTGCCCCCTAGCCCAATTATGTTAATCATTCCAGAGTCTGACAGAACATAGGAAGTGAAGGAGAGGAAGTTCCACGCTTCAGTGCAGGAACTGTTTACCAAACTTGAGATGGAGAGTCTGAAATGGAACTTAGAAAGTAGCTTGATTTAGATTTCTTAATGAGGAGAAGCACATCTATTTCTCAATTTCCTGAAATGCCAATCATCTACAGAATCAGCTATCCTAGCCTGGCCCAGGGCTGATTTCTCAGCATAATATGATGTGAACATTCTATAGAGACACAGGGATTAGTTCTATTTTTAACTCTAATGCATTTGAAGGGGGAATTTTGTTTACCAGAGATATAAAAATAGATGAGAAAAGTTCTAGAGAAAAAGAGCCAATTCAGGGTCAACCTGAGTGCAGAATAGAGCTGGGCAATATGGACAGAAATCTATATCGTCACGAATGTAAGTATTTTGCTCAATAACAATCAATATAACTAAACATAAATTATTTTTTAATGGACAGTCACATTACATTTGTCGGCAGGGCTCTAGACAATTTATTTTTCCAGTGCCAAGATAACTGAGATGATTAAAGAACGATTTCATCTAACATCCAGGAAATGCATGATTGATATTTTGATGTTCAACCTGTCAAAATGATTCACTACCTGGTGAAGTGGGAACTAAAAACACTTAAACACTTAGCTACTAACTAGATTACTATTACTATTACTTAGAACTAGATTACTAACTTTAACTCTAAATGTGATTTGTTGCTAGATGGTAAAACAGGTTAATTGATTAATATATTCATAAATGTAGACTAATTGATTCATCTATCAGTAAATGTAGGCTAATTTATAAATCTTTCTGTAAATGTAGGCTAATTGATTCGTCTATCAGTAAATGTAGGCAAATTGATTAATCTATCAGTAAATGTAGGCTAATTGATTAATCTATCAGTAAATGTAGGCTAATTGATTAATCTATCAGTAAATGTAGGCTAAATGATTAATCTATCAGTAAATGTAGGCTAATTGATTAATCTATCGGTAAATGTAGGCTAATTGATTCATCTATCAGTAAATGTTTGATGTAGGCCATTTCACTGATAATGGCAAGCTCTGCTCTGCGGGCACATCAAAACCAGAGGCCTACTACAGCCTATATTAAGAGGTGAGAAATACACGATTTACTCACTGAAAGCTGTGACTCTACTATCTGTAACAAAACAACAGTAGTGGCTTTGAAAACTCGATTTTTTTTCCCACAAATGCAACGGTCATACGCTTGTGCTTCTCAGAATACATCTCTCCCTACTCTGAGCTTCTCAGAACGCGTCTCACCATGCTCTGTGCTTCTCAGAATACATCTCTCCCTACTCTGTGCTTCTCAGAACGCATCTCACCATGCTCTGTGCTTCTCAGAATACATCTCTCCCTACTCTGAGCTTCTCAGAATACATCTCTCCCTACTCTGAGCTTCTCAGAATACATCTCTCCCTACTCTGAGCTTCTCAGAATACATCTCTCCCTGCTCTGTGCTTCTCCGAATACATCTCTCCCTACTCTGAGCTTCTCAGAATACATCTCTCCCTGCTCTGTGCTTCTCAGAACACGTCTCACCCTGCTCTGTGTCACAGTTGATGTCATTAGTAAAGACACCACTCAATAAGCAGCTGTGGGCTATTTGTCAAAATTAGTTCAATGAGCTCAGTTTGCTGGCGTTCTGACATTAATCCATATAGGTTTGGAGATTAGTTGAGTGAGGTTAAAATAAATACAAATATTCTTCAAAATGATCAGAGGCAAGAGGTAAATCAATCCGGGTTAAAATCTCCTCAAATAATTAATTCAGATGAGGTTTTAAATATTCAGAAATAGTATCAACAGCATCTGTCAGTGCAGCAGGGGGGCGGTAAATCCCAACTACAAACACATTATTATTTTGGCATAAGGCCACATGTATAGCCAGACACTTAGAGAACACGATGCCATTATTATTTCAGATACAGGGCCTTTTGAATGTGTTTTGACCCCTTGACCTTTTCCACATTTTGTTGCGTTACAGCCTTATTCTAAAATGTATTAAGAACAAAAAAATCCTCAGCAATCTATACACAATACTCCATAAAGATTTTGCTTATTTACCTTGGTCTCAGACCCTTTGCTATGACACACACAATTGAGGACAGGTGCATCCTGTTTCCATTGATCATGCTTGAGATGTTTCTACAACTTGATTGGATTCCACCTGTGGTAAATTCAATTGATTGGACATGATTTGGAAAAGCACACACGCATCTATATAAGTTCCCACAGTTGTCAGCGAATGTCAGAGCAAAAACCAAGCCATGAGGCCGAAGGAATTGTCTGTAGAGCTCCGAGACAGGATTGTGTAAAAGAACAGATCTGGGGTACCAAAAAATGTATGCAGCAAAAAATACATCCCCCATCCGTCTTAAATTGAAGAAGTTTGGAACCACAAAGACTCTTCCAAGAGCTGGCCGCCCAACCAAACTGAACAATCGGGGTAGAAGGGCCTTGATCATGGAGGTGACAAAGAACCCGAGGGTCACTCTGACAGAGCTCCATAATTCCTCTGTGGAGATGGGAGAACCTTCCAGAAGGACAACCATGTCTGCAGCACTCCACCAATCAGGCTTATATGGTAGAGTGGCCAGACGGAAGCCAAAAGGCACCTAAAGGACTCTCAGAAACAAGATTCTCTGGTCTGATGAAACCAAGATTGAACTCTTTGGCCTGAATGCCAAGTGTCACGTCTGGAGGAAACCTGGCATTATCACTACGGTGAAGCATGGTGGTGGCAGCATCATGCTGTGGGGATGTTTTTCAGTTGGAGGGACAGAGAGACTAGTCAGGATCAAGGCAAAGATGAACAGAGCAAACTACAGAGAGATTCTTGATGAAAACCTGCTCCAGACATCAGACTGGGGCGAAGGTTCACCTTCCAACATGACAATGACCCAAATCACAGAGCTAAAGATCTGTCGCAAAGACAACGCAGGAAAGGCTTTGAATGTCCTTGAGAGAAGTTGTAGAGGGAGGACAGATTCCTGCCTGTTTTGAGAGAGGGGTAGAGGGAGCACAGATTCCTGCCTGTTTTTAGAGAGGGGTAGAGGGAGCACAGATTCCTGCTTGTTTTGAGAGAGGGGTAGAGGGAGCACAGATTCCTGCCTGTTTTTAGAGAGGGGTAGAGGGAGCACAGATTCCTGCCTGTTTTGAGAGAGGGGTAGAGGGAGCACAGATTCCTGCCTGTTTTTAGAGAGGGGTAGAGGGAGCACATATTCCTGCCTGTTTTGAGAGAGGGGTAGAGGGAGGACAGATTCCTGCCTGTTTTTAGAGAGGGGTAGAGGGAGCACAGATTCCTGCCTGTTTTGAGAGAGGGGTAGAGGGAGGACAGATTCCTGCCTGTTTTTAGAGAGGGGTAGAGGGAGCACAGATTCCTGCCTGTTTTGAGAGAGGGGTAGAGGGAGGACAGATTCCTGCCTGTTTTGAGAGAGGGGTAGAGGGAGCACAGATTCCTGCCTGTTTTGAGAGAGGGGTAGAGGGAGCACAGATTCCTGCCTGTCTTGAGAGAGGGGTAGAGGGAGCACAGATTCCTGCCTGTCTTGAGAGAGGAGTAGAGGGAGGACAGATTCCTACCTGTTTTTAGAGAGGGGTAGAGAGGGGTAGAGAGAGGTAGAGAAGGGTAGAGAGGATTAGGGAGGTGTAGAGAGCTGTAGTGGTAGAGAGGGGGTAAAGAGGAGTAGAGGGGGGTAGAGGGAGGGGTAGAGGGGGGTAGAGAGGGGTAGAGATGGGTAGAGAGAGGGGTAGAGGGAGGGGTAGAAGGGGGATGTAGAGATGGGTAGAGAGAGGTAGAGAGAGGTAGAGAAGGGTAGAGATGGGTAGAGAGAGGTAGAGAAGGGTAGAGATGGGTAGAGAGAGGTAGAGAAGGGTAGAGATGGGTAGAGAGAGGTAGAGAAGGGTAGAGATGGGTAGAGAGAGGTAGAGAAGGGTAGAGATGGGTAGAGAAGGGTAGAGATGGGTAGAGAGAGATAGAGAGAGGTAGAGAAGGGTAGAGAAGTGTAGAGATGGGTAGAGAGAGATAGAGAGAGGTAGAGAAGGGTAGAGATGGGTAGAGAGAGGTAGAGAAGGGTAGAGATGGGTAGAGAGAGATAGAGAGAGGTAGAGAAGGGTATAGGGGGGTCGAGAGGGGTAAAGAGGAGTAGAGAGAGCAGAAAGTCGAGTGCTAAGGCTCACACATACTCATTAATATTCATTGTCCCGCTAGTGCCGTCCCTGGCGACCAGAACAATGAAGTTGCAGAGGTCACATACTTCAGAGAGAGAGAGAAAGAGAGAGATGGATGAATAGAGAGAGAGGAGGATACATTTTGAAAGGAGAGAGAGGAGACTGAAGTGAATACCAACAGGGCAGCAGGCCAGAGGGGTGTCTGAGGTTAGGATACCAACAGTTCAGCAGGCCAGAATGGTGTCTGAGGTAAGGATACCAACAGTTCAGCAGGCAAGAGGGGTGTCTGAGGTTAGGATACCAACTGTTCAGAGGGGTGTCTGAGGTTAGGATACCAACAGTTCAGAGGGGTGTCTGAGGTTAGGATACCAACAGTTCAGCAGGCCAGAGGTGTCTCTGAGGTTAGGATACCAACAGTTCAGCAGGCCAGAGGTGTCTCTGAGGTTAGGATACCAACAGTTCAGCAGGCCTGAGGGGTGTCTGAGGTTAGGATACCAACAGATCAGCAGGCCAGACGTGTGTCTGAGGTTAGGATTCCAACAGGTCAGAGGGGTGTCTGAAGTTAGGATACCAACAGAGCAGCAGGCCAGAGGGGTGTCTGAGGTTAGGATACCAACAGATCAGCAGGCCAGAGGAGTGTCTGAGGTTAATTTTAAAATTGTATTTAACCTTAATTTAATTAACTAGATTAGGCCAACAGATCAGCAGGCCAGACGTGTGTCTGAGGTTAGGATTCCAACAGGTCAGAGGGGTGTCTGAAGTTAGGATACCAACAGAGCAGCAGGCCAGAGGAGTGTCTGAGGTTAATTTTAAAATTGTATTTAACCAGAATTTAATTAACTAGGCAAGTCAGTTACCCCCCCCCCCCCCCCCGATCTGGGATAATTGTCATCAGCTACGCTAAATAGCATAGCGCAAGGGTCAAATAATCTTACTAGAAAATATTCATTTCCATGAAATCACAAGTGAAATATAGCGAAGCACAGCTTAGCCTTTTGTTAATCACCCTGTCGTCTCGGATTTTGAAATGATGCTTTACAGCGAAAACAATACAAGCGTTTGTGTAAGTTTATTGATATCCTAGCAAAACATTATGCACACCTAGCAGCAGGTAACTTGGTCACGGAAATCAGAAAAGCAATCAAATTAATCGTTTACCTTTGATGAGCTTCGGATGTTTTCACTCACGAGACTCCCAGTTAGACAGCAAATGTTCCTTTTGTTCCATAAAGATATTTTTTATATCCAAATACCTCCGTTAGTTTGGTGCGTTATGCCTAGGAATCCACCGGAAATAGCGGTCACGACAACGCAGACAAAAATTCCAAATTATATCCATAATATTGACAGAAACATGGAAAACGTTTTTTTATAATCAATCCTCAAGGTGTTTTTCAAATATCTATTCGATAATATATCAACCGGGACAGTTGGCTTTTCACTAGGACCGGGAGGAAAAATGTCTACCTCTCTGTTTAGCGCAAAAATCACACTGAGAGCCAACAACTGACCACTTACGTAATGTGGATGTTTACGCTCATTCTTCAAAATAAAGGCCTGAAACTGTCTAAAGGCTGTGGACACATTAGGGAAGCCACAGAAAAAGGAATCTGGTTGATATCCCTTTCAATGGGCAATAGGGATGCATAGAAAGACAGGGGTTTCAAAATAAGAGTCACTTCCTGATTGGATTTTTCTCAGGATTTCGCCTGCAATATCAGTTCTCTTATACTCACAGACAATATTTTAACAGTTTTGGAAACTTTAGAGTGTTTTCTATCCTAAGCTGTCAATTATATGCATATTATAGCATCTGGTCCTGAGAAATAGGCAGTTTACTTTGGGAACGTTATTTTTCCCTAAATAAAAATAGTTCCCCCTAGCTATAAGAGGTAAAGAACAAATTATTATTTACAATGACGGCCTACTGGGGAACAGTTGGTTAACTGCCTTGTTCAGGGGCAGATCAAATCCCCGAGCTAACAAGGTAAAAATCTGTCATTCTGCCCCTGAACAAGGCAGTTAACCCACTGTTCCTAGGCCATCATTGTAAATAAGAATTTGTTCTTAAATGACTTGTCTAGTTAAATGGAGCAAGATGAGATGATGAAGAGAGAGACAGAGGTCTGTGCATAGTCAATGGTTTTGATTTGAATAGGATCTCTTTTAATTGTCATTTGGAGTAATCTTCCAAGTGTCCTTAAAACATTAAAATACAATTTATAATTGATCACATTTTCACATATAACACACTGTTACAAACAGACATAAAACACTGTCATATTGACCAGATAAATACTTTAACAGTCTAAAAAGATTGATTGATTCCTTCATCTACCATAGTCCCACAAAACCTTCCAATTGATTATATTTAAATGTTCCTAAAGTATTGTTTCAACTTACACTACTGTTCAAACGTTTGGGGTCAATTATTGTCCTTGTTTTTGAAAGAAAAGTAAAAAATGTTTGTCCATTAAAATAACATCAAATTGATCAGAAATACAGTGTAGACATGGTTAATGTTGTAAATGACTATTGTAGCTGAAATACAGCAGATTTTATATGGAATATCTACATAGGAGTACAGAGGCCCATTATCAGCAACCATCACTCCCTTGTTCTTGTTAGCTAATCCAAGTTTATCATTTTAAAAGGCTAATTGATCATTAGAAAACTCTTTTGCAATTATTTTAGCACAGCTGAAAACTGTTGTTTCTGATTAAAGAAGCAATAAAACTGGCCTTCTTTAGACTAGTTGAGTATCTGGAGCATCCCAGAGTTTTGTTATTGTTGTCCTGTTTAACACTAGATGGGTATAATGAGATAGATGTACCAAGTAAGCCCTTAAGTGTATTCCATACCTTTTTATAATCATTAAAATCATTTTTGTAAAATGAAAAAATGTGTAATGATTTAATTTAACTGCATAATTACGTAGTGTTCTATAATTATCTTCAATCATTTCTAGTTTAGATTTGGCTTCCAAGACTTTTGCTATATTTCTTTGAGAAAAAGCCTCAGTTCATCATCAATCCATGGAGATGGACGAGCCCCAACAGTACTCTTTCTTACTGATGCATGATGGTCCATTACCTCAGTGAGCAAATCAATAAAACATTCTGTAGCGTCATTTAAATCATCCTCTAGATAAATCAGCCCTCCGGGGTGCAGCAGCCAAATCATTTTGAAATAGCTAATGAATAAATGTTAAAAAATGTATCTTGACCACAATCCTTGGGAGTTTCTTTGGAACATTGGTGTTCATGGTTATGGTCACAATATTATGTTCTGTCCAGTCCACTGGCATTAATCTGGCTTTTAAGCATGTCAATGGTATATTACAGAAGATCAGATAAATGCACGTGTCTGAACGGTGACCTAACTTAGTTGATGATCTAGCAGAGAGGTTAACAAATTAACCATTCATTTTCAAACCAGCATATCTCATTAATTTACTATTATGACCCTACAATTTATATTAAAATCACCCAAGATAATTACATCTCTGTTACGAACTGTGGCCTGGTCAAACTCAGTACATAATTCATCCAGATAGGACACTGTAGAGCTAGGAGGTCCATACAAATCCGACCAATATGGCTGCCTGGTGAGGTAGATGTACTTGAGCCCATAGTGCCTCAATTTGACCTACATTAAGGTCATCCCCCCTCTTAAAAGGTATGATTCTGAATGCACAGTGCAACACCGCCACCATTCCTGTTCCTGTTCTCAGTAGACTATATTCATGATTCCTGTCCCAGTCCTACAATCTAAGCTAGATGCCCTCAATCTCACACAAATCATCAAGGAACCCACCAGGTACAACCCCAAATCTGGGCACCCTCATAGACATTGTCCTGACCAACTTGCCCTCCAAATACACCTCCGCTGTTTTCAATCAGGATCTCAGGGATCACTGCCTCATTGCCTCTATCCGCTATGGGTCCGCGGTCAAACGACCACCCCTCATCCCTGTCAAACGCTCCCTAAAACACTTCTGTGAGCAGGCCTTTCTAATTGACCTGGACCGGGTATCCTGGAAGGATATTGACCTCATCCCGTCAGTCGAGGATGCCTGGTCATTCTTTAAAAGTAATTTCCTCACCATCTTAAATAAGCATGCTCCTTTCAAAAAATGTATACCTAAGAACAGATATAGCCCTTGGTTCACTCCAGACCGGACTGCCCTTGACCAGCACAAAAACATCCTGTGGCGGACTGCAATAGCATCGAAAAGTCCCCGTGATATGCAACTGTTCAGGGAAGTCAGGAACCAATACACGCAGTCAGTCAGGAAGGCAAAGGACAGCTTTTTCAAGCAGAAACTTGCATCCTGTAGCTCCAACTCCAAAAAGTTTTGGCACACTGTAAAGTTCATGGAGAACAAGAGCACCTCCTCCCACCTGCCCACTAGGCTAGGTAACATGGTCACCACTGATAAATCCAAGATAATCGAAAATTTCAATAAGCATTTCTCAACGGCTGGCCATGCCTTCTGCCTGGCTACTCCAACCCTGGCCAACAGCTCCCCCCCCCCCGCAGCTACTCGCCCAAGCCTCCCCAGCTTCTCTGCCACCCATATCCAGACAGCAGATGTTCTGAAAGAGCTGCAAAACCTGAACCAGTGTGTCACTCAGCAAGGCTGGACCCTCTCTTACTAAAACTATCCGCCGCCATTGTTGCAACCCCTATTACCAGCCTGTTCAAACTCTCTTTCGTATTGTCCAAAATCCCTAAAGATTGGAAAACTGCCGCGATCATCCCCCCTTCAAATGGGGTGACACCCTAGACCCAAACTGTTACAGACCTATATCCATCCTGCCCTGCCTATCTAAAGTCTTCGAAAGCCAAGTTAATAAACAGATCACTGACCATTTAGAATCCCCTTCTCTGCTGTGCAATCCGGCTTCCAAGCCGTTCACGGGTGCACCTCAGCCACGCTCAAGGTACTAAACGATATCATACCATCGATAAAAGACAGTACTGTGCAGCCGTACTGCCTCGCCTGGTTCACCAACTACTTTGCAGACAGAATTCAGTGTGTCAAATCGGAGGGCATGCTGTCCGGTCCTCTGGCAGTCTCTTTGGGGGTAACACAGGGTTCAATTCTCGGGCCGACTCTCTTCTCTGTATACATCAGTGATGTCGCTCTTGCTGCGGGTGATTCCCTGACCCACCACTACGCAGACGACACCATTCTGTATACTTCTGGCCCTTTCTTGGACACTGTGTAAACAAACCTTCAAAACGAGCTTCAATGCAATAGAACACTCCTTCCGTGGCCTCCAACTGCTCTTAAACGCAACAAAGCCTCTTTCACTCATGCCGCCAAACTTACCCTAGTGAAACTGACTATCCTACCGATCCTCTACTTCGGCGATATCATCTACAAAATAGCTTCCAACACTCTACTCAGCAAACTGGATGCAGTCTATCACAGTGCCATCCGTTTTGTTACCAAATCACCTTATACCACCCACCACTGCGACCTGTATGCTCTAGTCGGCTGGCCCTCGCTATAAATTCGTCGCCAAACCCACTGGCTGCAGGTCATCTACAAGTCCATGTTAGGTGAAGCTCCGCCTTATCTCAGTTCACTGGTCACAGTAACAACACCCACCCGTAGCACACGTTCCAGCAGGTATATCTCACTGATCATCTCCAAAGCCAACACCCCATTTAGCCACCTTTCATGATTCCTGTCTCTTCTCAATAGACTATATCCATGATTTCTGTCTCTTCTCAGTAGACTATATCCATGATTCCTGTCTCTTCTCAGTAGACTACATCTATGATTCCTGTCCCTTCTCAGTAGACTACATCTATGATTCCTGTCCCTTCTCAGTAGACTACATCTATGATTCCTGTCTCTTCTCAGTAGACTATATCTATGATTCCTGTCCTCAATAGACTATATCCATGATTCCTGTCCCTTCTCAGTAGACTCTATCCATGATTCCTGTCTCTTCTCAGTAGACTATATCTATGATTCCTGTCCTCAATAGACTATATCCATGATTCCTGTCCCTTCTCAGTAGACTATATCCATGATTCCTGTCCCTTCTCAGTAGACTCTATCCATGATTCCTGTCTCTTCTCAGTAGACTATATCTATGATTCCTGTTCTCAATAGACTCTATCCATGATTCCTGTCCCTTCTCAGTAGACTCTATCCATGATTCCTGTCCTCAATAGACTCCATCCATGATTCCTGTCTCTTCTCAGTAGACTATATCTATGATTCCTGTCTCTTCTCAGTAGACTATATCCATGATTCCTGTCTCTTCTCAGTAGACTATATCCATGATTCCTGTCTCTTCTCAGTAGACTATATCCATGATTCCTGTCTCTTCTCAGTAGACTATATCCATGATTCCTGTCTCTTCTCAGTAGACTATATCTATGATTCCTGTCTCTTCTCAATAGACTACATCTATGATTCCTGTCTCTTCTCAGTAGACTACATCTATGATTCCTGTCCCTTCTCAGTAGACTACATCTATGATTCCTGTCCCTTCTCAGTAGACTACATCTATGATTCCTGTCTCTTCTCAGTAGACTATATCTATGATTCCTGTCCTCAATAGACTATATCCATGATTCCTGTCCCTTCTCAGTAGACTCTATCCATGATTCCTGTCTCTTCTCAGTAGACTATATCCATGATTCCTGTCTCTTCTCAGTAGACTATATCTATGATTCCTGTCTCTTCTCAGTAGACTACATCTATGATTCCTATCTCTTCTCAGTAGACTACATCTATGATTCCTGTCCCTTCTCAGTAGACTACCTCTATGATTCCTGTCCCTTCTCAGTAGACTATATCCATGATTCCTGTCTCTTCTCAGTAGACTATATCCATGATTCCTGTCTCTTCTCAGTAGACTATATCTATGATTCCTGTCTCTTCTCAGTAGACTACATCTATGATTCCTGTCTCTTCTCAGTAGACTACATCTATGATTCCTGTCCCTTCTCAGTAGACTACATCTATGATTCCTGTCCCTTCTCAGTAGACTACATCTATGATTCCTGTCTCTTCTCAGTAGACTATATCTATGATTCCTGTCCTCAATAGACTATATCCATGATTCCTGTCCCTTCTCAGTAGACTCTATCCATGATTCCTGTCTCTTCTCAGTAGACTATATCTATGATTCCTGTTCTCAATAGACTATATCCATGATTCCTGTCTCTTCCCAGTAGACTCTATCCATGATTCCTGTCCCTTCTCAGTAGACTCTATCCATGATTCCTGTCCTCAATAGACTCCATCCATGATTCCTGTCTCTTCTCAGTAGACTATATCTATGATTCCTGTCTCTTCTCAGTAGACTATATCCATGATTCCTGTCGCTTCTCAGTAGACTATATCCATGATTCCTGTCTCTTCTCAGTAGACTACATCTATGATTCCTGTTCTCAATAGACTTTATCTATGATTCCTGTCTCTTCTCAGTAGACTCTATCCATGATTCCTGTCCTCAATAGACTCCATCCATGATTCCTGTCTCTTCTCAGTAGACTATATCTATGATTCCTGTCTCTTCTCAGTAGACTATATCTATGATTCCTGTCTCTTCTCAGTAGACTCTATCCATGATTCCTGTCCTCAATAGACTATATCCATGATTCCTGTCCCTTCTCAGTAGACTATATCTATGATTCCTGTCCTTTCTCAGTAGACTATATCTATGATTCCTGTCTCTTCTCAGTAGACTCTATCCATGATTCCTGTCCCTTCTCAGTAGACTCTATCCATGATTCCTGTCCTCAATAGACTATATCCATGATTCATGTCTCTTCTCAGTAGACTCTATCCATGATTCCTGTCCCTTCTCAGTAGACTCTATCCATGATTCCTGTCCTCAATATACTCTATCCATGATTCCTGTCCCTTCTCAGTAGACTCTATCCATGATTCCTGTCCCTTCTCAGTAGACTCTATCTATGATTCCTGTCTCTTCTCAGTAGACTCTATCCATGATTCCTGTCCCTTCTCAGTAGACTCTATCCATGATTCCTGTCCTCAATAGACTATATCCATGATTCATGTCTCTTCTCAGTAGACTCTATCCATGATTCCTGTCCCTTCTCAGTAGACTCTATCCATGATTCCTGTCCTCAATAGACTCTATCCATGATTCCTGTCCCTTCTCAGTAGACTCTATCCATGATTCCTGTCCCTTCTCAGTAGACTCTATCCATGATTCCTGTCCTCAATAGACTCCATCCATGATTCCTGTCTCTTCTCAGTAGACTCTATCCATGATTCCTGTCCCTTCTCAGTAGACTATATCTATGATTCCTGTCCCTTCTCAGTAGACTCTATCCATGATTCCTGTCCCTTCTCAGTAGACTCTATCCATGATTCCTGTCCTCAATAGACTCCATCCATGATTCCTGTCTCTTCTCAGTAGACTATATCTATGATTCCTGTCTCTTCTCAGTAGACTCTATCCATGATTCCTGTCTCTTCTCAGTAGACTATATCTATGATTCCTGTCCCTTCTCAGTAGACTATATCTATGATTCCTGTCCCTTCTCAGTAGACTCTATCCATGATTCCTGTCCCTTCTCAGTAGACTCTATCCATGATTCCTGTCCTCAATAGACTCCATCCATGATTCCTGTCTCTTCTCAGTAGACTATATCTATGATTCCTGTTCTCAATAGACTATATCCATGATTCCTGTCTCTTCTCAGTAGACTCTATCTATGATTCCTGTCCCTTCTCAGTAGACTATATCCATGATTCCTGTCCCTTCTCAGTAGACTATATCCATGATTCCTGTCCCTTCTCAGTAGACTATATCCATGATTCCTGTCCCTTCTCAGTAGACTCTATCCATGATTCCTGTCCCTTCTCAGTAGACTATATCCATGATTCCTGTCCCTTCTCAGTAGACTATATCCATGATTCCTGTCCCTTCTCAGTAGACTCTATCCATGATTCCTGTCCCTTCTCAGTAGACTATATCTATGATTCCTGTCCCTTCTCAGTAGACTCAATCCATGATTCCTGTCCCTTCTCAGTAGACTATATCCATGATTCCTGTCTCTTCTCAGTAGACTATATCCATGATTCCTGTCCCTTCTCAGTAGACTATATCCATGATTCCTGTCTCTTCTCAGTAGACTATATCTATGATTCCTGTTCTCAATAGACTATATCCATGATTCCTGTCTCTTCTCAGTAGACTCTATCTATGATTCCTGTCCCTTCTCAGTAGACTATATCCATGATTCCTGTCCCTTCTCAGTAGACTCTATCCATGATTCCTGTCCCTTCTCAGTAGACTCTATCCATGATTCCTGTCCCTTCTCAGTAGACTATATCCATGATTCCTGTCTCTTCTCAGTAGACTATATCCATGATTCCTGTCTCTTCTCAGTAGACTACATCTATGATTCCTGTTCTCAATAGACTTTATCTATGATTCCTGTCTCTTCTCAGTAGACTCTATCCATGATTCCTGTCCTCAATAGACTCCATCCATGATTCCTGTCTCTTCTCAGTAGACTATATCTATGATTCCTGTCTCTTCTCAGTAGACTATATCTATGATTCCTGTCTCTTCTCAGTAGACTCTATCCATGATTCCTGTCCTCAATAGACTATATCCATGATTCCTGTCCCTTCTCAGTAGACTATATCTATGATTCCTGTCCTTTCTCAGTAGACTATATCTATGATTCCTGTCTCTTCTCAGTAGACTCTATCCATGATTCCTGTCCTTTCTCAGTAGACTCTATCCATGATTCCTGTCCTCAATAGACTATATCCATGATTCATGTCTCTTCTCAGTAGACTCTATCCATGATTCCTGTCCCTTCTCAGTAGACTCTATCCATGATTCCTGTCCTCAATATACTCTATCCATGATTCCTGTCCCTTCTCAGTAGACTCTATCCATGATTCCTGTCCCTTCTCAGTAGACTCTATCTATGATTCCTGTCTCTTCTCAGTAGACTCTATCCATGATTCCTGTCCCTTCTCAGTAGACTCTATCCATGATTCCTGTCCTCAATAGACTATATCCATGATTCATGTCTCTTCTCAGTAGACTCTATCCATGATTCCTGTCCCTTCTCAGTAGACTCTATCCATGATTCCTGTCCTCAATAGACTCTATCCATGATTCCTGTCCCTTCTCAGTAGACTCTATCCATGATTCCTGTCCCTTCTCAGTAGACTCTATCCATGATTCCTGTCCTCAATAGACTCCATCCATGATTCCTGTCTCTTCTCAGTAGACTCTATCCATGATTCCTGTCCCTTCTCAGTAGACTATATCTATGATTCCTGTCCCTTCTCAGTAGACTCTATCCATGATTCCTGTCCCTTCTCAGTAGACTCTATCCATGATTCCTGTCCTCAATAGACTCCATCCATGATTCCTGTCTCTTCTCAGTAGACTATATCTATGATTCCTGTCTCTTCTCAGTAGACTCTATCCATGATTCCTGTCTCTTCTCAGTAGACTATATCTATGATTCCTGTTCTCAATAGACTATATCCATGATTCCTGTCTCTTCTCAGTAGACTCTATCTATGATTCCTGTCCCTTCTCAGTAGACTATATCCATGATTCCTGTCCCTTCTCAGTAGACTATATCCATGATTCCTGTCCCTTCTCAGTAGACTCTATTCATGATTCCTGTCCCTTCTCAGTAGACTCTATCCATGATTCCTGTCCCTTCTCAGTAGACTATATCCATGATTCCTGTCCCTTCTCAGTAGACTATATCCATGATTCCTGTCCCTTCTCAGTAGACTATATCCATGATTCCTGTCTCTTCTCAGTAGACTATATCCATGATTCCTGTCCCTTCTCAGTAGACTATATCTATGATTCCTGTCCCTTCTCAGTAGACTATATCCATGATTCCTGTCCCTTCTCAGTAGACTCTATCCATGATTCCTGTCCCTTCTCAGTAGACTATATCCATGATTCCTGTCTCTTCTCAGTAGACTATATCCATGATTCCTGTCTCTTCTCAGTAGACTACATCTATGATTCCTGTTCTCAATAGACTTTATCTATGATTCCTGTCTCTTCTCAGTAGACTCTATCCATGATTCCTGTCCTCAATAGACTCCATCCATGATTCCTGTCTCTTCTCAGTAGACTATATCTATGATTCCTGTCTCTTCTCAGTAGACTATATCTATGATTCCTGTCTCTTCTCAGTAGACTCTATCCATGATTCCTGTCCTCAATAGACTATATCCATGATTCCTGTCCCTTCTCAGTAGACTATATCTATGATTCCTGTCCTTTCTCAGTAGACTATATCTATGATTCCTGTCTCTTCTCAGTAGACTCTATCCATGATTCCTGTCCTTTCTCAGTAGACTCTATCCATGATTCCTGTCCTCAATAGACTATATCCATGATTCATGTCTCTTCTCAGTAGACTCTATCCATGATTCCTGTCCCTTCTCAGTAGACTCTATCCATGATTCCTGTCCTCAATATACTCTATCCATGATTCCTGTCCCTTCTCAGTAGACTCTATCCATGATTCCTGTCCCTTCTCAGTAGACTCTATCTATGATTCCTGTCTCTTCTCAGTAGACTCTATCCATGATTCCTGTCCCTTCTCAGTAGACTCTATCCATGAGTCCTGTCCTCAATAGACTATATCCATGATTCATGTCTCTTCTCAGTAGACTCTATCCATGATTCCTGTCCCTTCTCAGTAGACTCTATCCATGATTCCTGTCCTCAATAGACTCTATCCATGATTCCTGTCCCTTCTCAGTAGACTCTATCCATGATTCCTGTCCCTTCTCAGTAGACTCTATCCATGATTCCTGTCCTCAATAGACTCCATCCATGATTCCTGTCTCTTCTCAGTAGACTATATCTATGATTCCTGTCTCTTCTCAGTAGACTCTATCCATGATTCCTGTCTCTTCTCAGTAGACTATATCTATGATTCCTGTTCTCAATAGACTATATCCATGATTCCTGTCTCTTCTCAGTAGACTCTATCTATGATTCCTGTCCCTTCTCAGTAGACTATATCCATGATTCCTGTCCCTTCTCAGTAGACTATATCCATGATTCCTGTCCCTTCTCAGTAGACTCTATCCATGATTCCTGTCCCTTCTCAGTAGACTCTATCCATGATTCCTGTCCCTTCTCAGTAGACTATATCCATGATTCCTGTCCCTTCTCAGTAGACTATATCCATGATTCCTGTCCCTTCTCAGTAGACTATATCCATGATTCCTGTCTCTTCTCAGTAGACTATATCCATGATTCCTGTCCCTTCTCAGTAGACTATATCTATGATTCCTGTCCCTTCTCAGTAGACTATATCCATGATTCCTGTCCCTTCTCAGTAGACTCTATCCATGATTCCTGTCCCTTCTCAGTAGACTCTATCCATGATTCCTGTCCTCAATAGACTCCATCCATGATTCCTGTCTCTTCTCAGTAGACTATATCTATGATTCCTGTCTCTTCTCAGTAGACTCTATCCATGATTCCTGTCTCTTCTCAGTAGACTATATCTATGATTCCTGTTCTCAATAGACTATATCCATGATTCCTGTCTCTTCTCAGTAGACTCTATCTATGATTCCTGTCCCTTCTCAGTAGACTATATCCATGATTCCTGTCCCTTCTCAGTAGACTCTATCCATGATTCCTGTCCCTTCTCAGTAGACTATATCCATGATTCCTGTCTCTTCTCAGTAGACTCTATCCATGATTCCTGTCCCTTCTCAGTAGACTCTATCCATGATTCCTGTCCCTTCTCAGTAGACTCTATCCATGATTCCTGTCCCTTCTCAGTAGACTATATCCATGATTCCTGTCTCTTCTCAGTAGACTATATCCATGATTCCTGTCTCTTCTCAGTAGACTACATCTATGATTCCTGTTCTCAATAGACTTTATCTATGATTCCTGTCTCTTCTCAGTAGACTCTATCCATGATTCCTGTCCTCAATAGACTCCATCCATGATTCCTGTCTCTTCTCAGTAGACTATATCTATGATTCCTGTCTCTTCTCAGTAGACTATATCTATGATTCCTGTCTCTTCTCAGTAGACTCTATCCATGATTCCTGTCCTCAATAGACTATATCCATGATTCCTGTCCCTTCTCAGTAGACTATATCTATGATTCCTGTCCTTTCTCAGTAGACTATATCTATGATTCCTGTCTCTTCTCAGTAGACTCTATCCATGATTCCTGTCCTTTCTCAGTAGACTCTATCCATGATTCCTGTCCTCAATAGACTATATCCATGATTCATGTCTCTTCTCAGTAGACTCTATCCATGATTCCTGTCCCTTCTCAGTAGACTCTATCCATGATTCCTGTCCTCAATATACTCTATCCATGATTCCTGTCCCTTCTCAGTAGACTCTATCCATGATTCCTGTCCCTTCTCAGTAGACTCTATCTATGATTCCTGTCTCTTCTCAGTAGACTCTATCCATGATTCCTGTCCCTTCTCAGTAGACTCTATCCATGAGTCCTGTCCTCAATAGACTATATCCATGATTCATGTCTCTTCTCAGTAGACTCTATCCATGATTCCTGTCCCTTCTCAGTAGACTCTATCCATGATTCCTGTCCTCAATAGACTCTATCCATGATTCCTGTCCCTTCTCAGTAGACTCTATCCATGATTCCTGTCCCTTCTCAGTAGACTCTATCCATGATTCCTGTCCTCAATAGACTCCATCCATGATTCCTGTCTCTTCTCAGTAGACTCTATCCATGATTCCTGTCCCTTCTCAGTAGACTATATCTATGATTCCTGTCCCTTCTCAGTAGACTCTATCCATGATTCCTGTCCCTTCTCAGTAGACTCTATCCATGATTCCTGTCCTCAATAGACTCCATCCATGATTCCTGTCTCTTCTCAGTAGACTATATCTATGATTCCTGTCTCTTCTCAGTAGACTCTATCCATGATTCCTGTCTCTTCTCAGTAGACTATATCTATGATTCCTGTTCTCAATAGACTATATCCATGATTCCTGTCTCTTCTCAGTAGACTCTATCTATGATTCCTGTCCCTTCTCAGTAGACTATATCCATGATTCCTGTCCCTTCTCAGTAGACTATATCCATGATTCCTGTCCCTTCTCAGTAGACTCTATCCATGATTCCTGTCCCTTCTCAGTAGACTCTATCCATGATTCCTGTCCCTTCTCAGTAGACTATATCCATGATTCCTGTCCCTTCTCAGTAGACTATATCCATGATTCCTGTCCCTTCTCAGTAGACTCTATCCATGATTCCTGTCCCTTCTCAGTAGACTATATCTATGATTCCTGTCCCTTCTCAGTAGACTCTATCCATGATTCCTGTCCCTTCTCAGTAGACTATATCCATGATTCCTGTCTCTTCTCAGTAGACTATATCCATGATTCCTGTCCCTTCTCAGTAGACTCTATCCATGATTCCTGTCCCTTCTCAGTAGACTATATCCATGATTCCTGTCTCTTCTCAGTAGACTCTATCCATGATTCCTGTCTCTTCTCAGTAGACTCTATCCATGATTCCTGTCCCTTCTCAGTAGACTCTATCCATGATTCCTGTCCCTTCTCAGTAGACTCTATCCATGATTCCTGTCCCTTCTCAGTAGACTCTATCCATGATTCCTGTCCCTTCTCAGTAGACTACATCCATGATTCCTGTCCCTTCTCAGTAGACTCTATCCATGATTCCTGTCCCTTCTCAGTAGACTACATCCATGATTCCTGTCCCTTCTCAGTAGACTCTATCCATGATTCCTGTCCCTTCTCAGTAGACTACATCCATGATTCCTGTCCCTTCTCAGTAGACTATATCTATGATTCCTGTCCCTTCTCAGTAGACTACATCTATGATTCCTGTTCTCAGTAGACTCTATCCATGATTCCTGTCCCTTCTCAGTAGACTCTATCCATGATTCCTGTCCCTTCTCAGTAGACTATATCCATGATTCCTGTCCCTTCTCAGTAGACTATATCCATGATTCCTGTCCCTTCTCAGTAGACTCTATCCATGATTCCTGTCCCTTCTCAGTAGACTATATCTATGATTCCTGTCCCTTCTCAGTAGACTCTATCCATGATTCCTGTCCCTTCTCAGTAGACTATATCCATGATTCCTGTCTCTTCTCAGTAGACTATATCCATGATTCCTGTCCCTTCTCAGTAGACTCTATCCATGATTCCTGTCCCTTCTCAGTAGACTATATCCATGATTCCTGTCCCTTCTCAGTAGACTATATCTATGATTCCTGTCCCTTCTCAGTAGACTCTATCCATGATTCCTGTCCCTTCTCAGTAGACTCTATCCATGATTCCTGTCCCTTCTCAGTAGACTATATCCATGATTCCTGTCCCTTCTCAGTAGACTCTATCCATGATTCCTGTCCCTTCTCAGTAGACTCTATCCATGATTCCTGTCCCTTCTCAGTAGACTCTATCCATGATTCCTGTCCCTTCTCAGTAGACTCTATCCATGATTCCTGTCCCTTCTCAGTAGACTCTATCCATGATTCCTGTCCCTTCTCAGTAGACTCTATCCATGATTCCTGTCTCTTCTCAGTAGACTACATCTATGAATGTTAATTTGCTCATTACTAACAGATGCAACCAAATGCGTTTTGTTTTAAAGCTAAAATATTATTTACGTTGAACAAGTTAAAAACCTTATGTATTATTTTAGCTACAGGATACAGTTTTTATTTTAGGAAGGCTACAGGATACAGTTTTCTTCTCCTTTCATTGATCTCCGTGGGGAAGTGATCTTCATTTGTGATCTTCATTTGTTTCTTAGAGCTCTGCCCTTGCTTTTCTCCATTCCCTTTAACTTAAAATGTTCAAAACATGTAATAACAGCCCGTGGCCTATTCCCAGAGGCCTTACCGATTCTATGTACTCTGGAGAAAGTGACATTATGGCCGACATCAGTGGGCAGTTTCAGTTTATTTGACATGAAGTCTCGGACAGTGTCCTCACAGCTTCTGCTGTTGTCATTCTCCGTTGTCCCTGAAAACATTAGATTGTCTCGCATTGATCGACACCGTACATCAAGCGAGGTTTCTTTGTAATGGTTTTCTTGAGTCGAAGGAGAGGCGGGTCAAAACGCAGCGTGGTTGTTATTCATGGTTCTTTAATCAAGAAACTATACATGAATAGACTAACAAAACAAGAAATGTGAAAAACCAAAACAGCCCTATCTGGTGCAAACACAGAGACAGGAACAATCACCCACAAAACCCAACACCAAACAGGCTAACTAAATATGGTTCCCAATCAGAGACAATGACGAACACCTGCCTCTGATTGAGAACCATATCAGGCCAAACATAGAAATAGACAAACTAGACATGTAACATAGAATGCCCACTCAGATCACACCCTGACCAAACAAAACATAGAAACATACAAAGCAAACTATGGTCAGGGTGTGACATTCTTTAAGTTGTTTGTTCTCCCTTTGCATCACCTCCACCTTGCCATGAATAGAGTCTACAGTACCTTTCAGAGCCGTGTTCTCTTTCCTTAGATCATCCATCTGACATTGGCTGAATTCTAGACTGGCACATAATAATAACATAATGCATTGATGTTCTCTTGTAGTATATCCAAGATATCAAGCCTTTCAGTGATGGATTTGAACAAGTCAACATCCATATTAGTAAACCTCTCCCCACTCTCCACCCACACCCTCTTGCTTGGGGATGGTTTGGTGTCGTCAGTGATACCGCTTGGCCAACTTGGCTTTGGTTTGTTTTGTTGATTGTGTTTGTTGTCCTTAACAGTGCTTTAATCCTCAGAAACCAGTGACATGTTTCTTTGAGCTCGTAAGTATCGCTTGTCAATGAATCGTTCAAGCTCTTCAATGGATTCTGAATCATCCAGAGTGTTTGCAGGCAGATTAAAACTAAAATAACAAAACAATGGGTGTATATTTCTGGACCTGTTGGTAGATACATCCACTAAAAATGTAAAAAGAAAAAATGTAACGATTGTGTACTCACTCGTGATATATTATATGTTACATTGAAATATTTCCTGCAAACAATTAACAGAAGGAGAGAAGTTTGAGATGCAAATCTCATCGAGTTCATCAACCTGGGGGGGGGGGGGCTACAATGAAAATGACTCCACATGTGAATCCCAGTAGGCTTCGGGGAGGCTCCTACTGTAGGTAGACCTACAGCTCATCCCACGGCAGTAGTGTAGTAGATTACTGTATCACTGACCTCAAACATGAGTCACTCAAGAGCGTTCACAGTCAGCCCACTGAAACCCCTATCCGACCACAGCAAAATCACAGTTTACTTGAAGAGAGCAATAATCAACCTTGAGCCATCAAAGCCAAATGACCTGAGTAATATTAAGAAATGCTGTAGATGGAAGGAAAATAATGTAGAAACCTACCAAAATACAATTAGGCAACAACTAATTCAATTATTTTAAATAACTTCCTGGACAAAATGTTTTACTGCAATAGTGAAGGTGTAAACTAACCAGTATATTTGACCTTTCAGCTTCCGTATCAAATCTAAAAATGTCAAGCAGAAACCTAAGAAAATGAACAACAATGACAAATGGTTTGATGAAGATAAAACCTAAAAAAATTAATTGAGAAACCTATCCAACCAAAAACATTGAAACCCAGAAAACCCGGGCCTATGACGTCACTATGGTGAATCACTAAAACAATACAGAAATAATCTAGGGGAAAAGAAGGAACAGCACGTCAGAAATCAGCTGATTTCAGCTGTAATTGAATAATCGTTATAATCTAACCACTTCTGGGAAAATTGGAAGACACTAAATAAACAACAACATGAAGAGTTAGCTATTCAAAATGGAGATGTATGGATTTACCATATCTTCAATCTGGTTGGCTCTATAACAAAGAACAAACTACAAAAACACATACATGACCAAGTACAATTTTTAGAATCAACTGTTAAAGACTAAACTCTGCAACAAAGAAATGTCACTGTAAACTGCGTTTATTTTCATCAAACTTAACATGTGTAAATATTAGTATGAACATAACAAGATTCAACAACTGAGACATAAACTGAACACGTTCCACAGACATGTGACTAACAGAAATTGAATAATGTGTCCCTGAACAAAGGGGGGGTCAAAATCAAAAGTAACAGTCAGTATCTGGTGTGGCCACCAGCTGCATTAAGTACTGCAGTGTGTCTCCTTCTCATGGACTGAACTAGATTTGCCAGTCAGGGCGTGACTTGGGGTGGGCAGTCTATGTTGGTTTTTTGTTCGGCCTAGTATGGTTCTCAATCACAGGCAGGTGTCGTTAGTTGTCTCTGATTGAGAATCATACTTAGGTAGCCTGGGTTTCACTGTTGGTTGGTGGGTGTTTGTTTCTGTGTGAGTGTTTGGGCCACACGGTACTGTTTCGGTTTTGTATATTCACGTCATCGTTTATTGTTTTGATTCAGTGTTCAGTGCTTTCTTTTATTCAAATCATCATGAGCTTTGGTCCTTGGGCTACGGGGAGCATTCAACCAGGTAAGGTTGGGCAGGCTCGGTGCTCAAGAGCTCCAGTGCGCCTGCATGGTCCGGTCTACCCGGCGCCACCTCCACGCAACAGCCCTCCGGTGGCAGCCCCCCGCACCAGGCTGTCTCTCCGTCTTCTCCCTGCAGGTGCTCCCGCCTGTCCAGTGCTGCCAGAGCCTTCCTCCTGCCCAGCGCTGTCAGAGTCTCCCGTCTGTCCTGAGCCGCCAGAGTCTCCCGTCTGTCCTGAGCCGCCAGAGTCTCCCGTCTGTCCTGAGCCGCCAGAGTCTCCCATCTGTCCTGAGCTGCCAGAGTCTCCCGTCTGTCCTGAGCCGCCAGAGTCTCCCGTCTGTCCTGAGCCGCCAGAGTCTCCCATCTGTCCTGAGCCGCCAGAGTCTCCTGTCTGTCCTGAGCAGCCAGAGTCTCCCGTCTGTCCTGAGCCGCCAGAGTCTCCCATCTGTCCTGAGCCGCCAGAGTCTCCCGTCTGTCCTGAGCCGTCAGAGCCGCCAGTCAGCCAGGAGCCGCCAGAGCCGCCAGTCAGCCAGGAGCCGCCAGAGCCGCCAGTCAGCCAGTCAGCCAGGAGCTGCCAGAGCCGCCAGTCAGCCAGGAGCCGCCAGAGCTGTCAGTCAGCCAGGAGCCGCCAGAGCCGTCAGTAAGCCAGGATCCGCCGGAGTCTCCTGCCTGTCCGGCGCTGCCAGAGTCTCCCGCCAGTCTCCCATTGCTAGGGTCCCCAGTCGGAGGTCGGCGGCGAGTGTCGCCGCTCGTAAGAGGCCACGGGTGCGGTTGAGGAGGCGGACAAAAACTGTGGTGAAGTGGGGTCCACGTCCCGCGCCAGAGCCGCCACCGCGGACAGACGCCCACCCAGAACCTCCCCTATAGGTTCAGGTTTTGCGGCCGGAGCCCACACCTTTGGGGGGGGGGGGTAGTGTCACGTTCTGACCATAGTTCTGTTATTTTATTCTTTGTTTTGGTATGGTCAGGGCGTGAGTTGGGGTGGGCAGTCTGTTTTCATTTTCAGTGCTTTCTTTTATTAAAATCATCATGAACACTTACAACGCTGCGCTTTGGTCCGATCCTTACTCCTCCTCAGACGAAGAGGACGAAGAATGCCGTTACACAAGCCAGTGAATTATATGAATGAGTCACCAGACGTGGCGGGCCTGGCACAGCTCCTGGTATTTGTCTGTTACAGCTGAATGAGTCAACAGACGTGGCGGGACTGGCACAGCTCCTGGTATTTGTCTGTTACAGCTGGATGAGTCAACAGACGTGGAGGGCCTTGCACAGCTCCTGTTATATGTCTGTTACAGCTGGATGAGTCAACAGACGTGGCGGGCCTGGCACAACTCTTGGTATATGTCCGTTACGTTTATGGGGGTTCAATTAAGGAAGACATCATCTTCTGCAAACCACTGGAAACCAGTACAACAGCAGAGGATATTTTTTAAGTACTGGACAGCTTTGTGACATCAAATGGATTTTGGTGGTCAAGATGTCTTGGTATCACTACTGATGGCGCAAAAGCCATGACAGGGAGACATAGTGGAGTGGTAACGCACGTGCAAGCAGTTGCTCCCGACGCCACTTGGGTACACTGCAGCATCCACCGAGAGGCTCTTGGGTACACTGCAGCAACCACCGAGAGGCTCTTGGGTACACTGCAGCATCCACCGAGAGGCTCTTGGGTACACTGCAGCATCCACCGAGAGGCTCTTGGGTACACTGCAGCATCAACCTAGAGGCTCTTGGGTACACTGCAGCAACCACCGAGAGGCTCTTGGGTACACCGCAGCATCCACCGAGAGGCTCTTGGGTACACTGCAGCATCCACAGAGAGGCTCTTGGGTACACTGCAGCATCCACCTAGAGGCTCTTGGGTACACTGCAGCATCCACCGAGAGGCTCTTGGGTACACTGCAGCATCCACCGAGAGGCTCTTGGGTACACTACAGCATCCACCGAGAGGTTCTTGGGTACACTGCAGCAACCACCGAGAGGCTCTTGGGTACACTGGAGCATCCACCAAGAGGCTCTTGGGTACACTGCAGTAACCCCCGAGAGACTTTTGGGTACACTGCAGCATCCACCGAGAGGCTCTTGCTGCCAAAGGAAGGCCTGACAGCTTGAAAGACGTTTTGCACACTACAGCGAAAATTGTTAACTTTGCTAAAGCAAGGCCGCTGAACTATCGTGTAATTCTGCATTATGCAATAGTTATGCAATGATATAGGCAGCGCCGAAGTAATGCTTTTATAACATACAGAAGTGGGGCAAAGTATTGATATGTTTTTTTGAATTGAGAGTTTTCTTGCATGATGACAAGTTTCTCACACACTGGCCTATCTGGGTGATGTTTTTCTCACCTGAATGATCTGAATCTAGGATTACAGGGACTCTCCATAACTCTCAGACAAAATTGAGGCTACGATTAAGAAGTTGGAGCTCTTTTCTGCATTAACAAGGACAACACACAGGTCTTTCCATCATTGTATGATTTTTTTGTGTGCAAATGAACCGAAGCTTACGGACAATGTCAAATGTCATCTATTGAAGCACCTGAGTGAATTGGGTGCGCAATTACGCAGGTACTTTCCCCAAAACGGACGACACAAACAACTGGATTCGTTATCCCTTTCATGCCATGCCTCCAGTCCACTTACCGATATCTGAACAAGAGAGCCTCATCGAAATTGCAACAAGCAGTTCTGTGAAAATTGATTTTAATCTGATGCCCTTTGCAACCACGTACGTGAGTGTGGATTCTAGGCCCTCACGAGCATGAAACCTCATTTCATGCAACAGACTGTGTTTGGAAAAATATTTCAGATGGACTCTCTCCAATACAACCGAACATTGCAGAGTTATGTGCATCCTATCAAGCACACCCTTCTCATTAACCTGTGGTGAGTTATTCACAATGTTTCGATCAACAAATAAGGTTTTATATGTAAGATGGTTAAATAAAGAGCAAAATGATTATTAATATTATATTATTATTTGTGCCCTGGTCCTAAAAGAGATCTTTGTCACTTTCCACGAGCCGGGTTGTGACAACTCACACTCATTCCTATGTTTAATAAATGTATCGTATAGTGTGTGTGTGGCGCTGACCCTGGTGCTAGAGGGGGTACAGCTGACCCTGGTGCTAGAGGGGTTACAGCTGACCCTGGTGCTAGAGGGGTTACAGCTGACCCTGGTGCTAGAGGGGGTACAGGTGACCCTGGTGCTAGAAGGGGTACAGCTGACCCTGGTGCTAGAGGGGGTACAGGTGACCCTGGTGCTAGAAGGGGTACAGCTGACCCTGGTGCTAGAGGGGGTACAGGTGACCCTGGTGCTAGAAGGGGTACAGCTGACCCTGGTGCTAGAGGGGGTACAGGTGACCCTGGTGCTAGAAGGGGTACAGCTGACCCTGGTGCTAGAGGGGGTACAGGTGACCCTGGTGCTAGAAGGGGTACAGCTGACCCTGGTGCTAGAGGGGGTACAGGTGACCCTGGTGCTAGAAGGGGTACAGCTGACCCTGGTGCTAGAGGGGTTACAGCTGACCCTGGTGCTAGAGGGGGTACAGCTGACCCTGGTGCTAGAGGGGGTACAGCTGACCCTGGTGCTAGAGGGGGTACAGCTGACCCTGGTGCTGGAGGGGTTACAGCTGACCCTGGTGCTAGAGGGGGTACAGCTGACCCTGGTGCTAGAGGGGGTACAGCTGACCCTGGTGCTAGAGGGGGTACAGCTGACCCTGGTGCTAGAGGGGGTACAGCTGACCCTGGTGCTAGAGGGGGTACAGATGACCCTGGTGCTAGAGGGGGTACAGCTGACCCTGGTGCTAGAGGGGGTACAGCTGACCCTGGTGCTAGAGGGGTTACAGCTGACCCTGGTGCTAGAGGGGGTACAGCTGACCCTGGTGCTAGAGGGGTTACAGCTGACCCTGGTGCTAGAGGGGGTACAGATGACCCTGGTGCTAGAGGGGGTACAGCTGACCCTGGTGCTAGAGGGGGGACAGCTGACCCTGGTGCTAGAGGGGGTACAGTTGACCCTGGTGCTAGAGGGGGTACAGCTGACCCTGGTGCTAGAGGGGGTACAGCTGACCCTGGTGCTAGAGGGGGTACAGGTGACCCTGGTGCTAGAAGGGGTACAGCTGACCCTGGTGCTAGAGGGGGTACAGCTGACCCTGGTGCTAGAGGGGGTACAGCTGACCCTGGTGCTAGAGGGGGTACAGCTGACCCTGGTGCTGGAGGGGTTACAGCTGACCCTGGTGCTAGAGGGGGTACAGTTGACCCTGGTGCTAGAGGGGGTACAGCTGACCCT
>NC_034185.2:2664705-2672205 GCF_002021735.2 Oncorhynchus kisutch
TGTGATCACACAGTATAGTATGTCTGGTTTATAAACTCTGTGATCAGACAGTACAGTATGTCTGGTTTATTAACTCTGTGATCAGACAGTACAGTATGTCTGGTTTATAAACTCTGTGATCAGACAGTACAGTATGTCTGGTTTATAAACTCTGTGATCAGACAGTATGTCTGGTTTATAAACTCTGTGATCAGACAGTACAGTATGTCTGGTTTATAAACTCTGTGATCAGACAGTATGTCTGGTTTATAAACTCTGTGATCAGACAGTATGTCTGGTTTATAAACTCTGTGATCAGACAGTATGTCTGGTTTATAAACTCTGTGATCAGACAGTATGTCTGGTTTATAAACTCTGTGATCAGACAGTATGTCTGGTTTATAAACTCTGTGATCAGACAGTACAGTATGTCTGGTTTATAAACTCTGTGATCAGACAGTACAGTATGTCTGGTTTATAAACTCTGTGATCAGACAGTACAGTATGTCTGGTTTAGCTGTGATCAGACAGTACAGTATGTCTGGTTTAGCTGTGATCAGACAGTACAGTATGTCTGGTTTAGCTGTGATCAGACAGTACAGTATGTCTGGTTTATAAACTCTGTGATCACACAGTATAGTATGTCTGGTTTATAAACTCTGTGATCAGACAGTACAGTATGTCTGGTTTATTAACTCTGTGATCAGACAGTACAGTATGTCTGGTTTATAAACTCTGTGATCAGACAGTACAGTATGTCTGGTTTATAAACTCTGTGATCAGACAGTATAGTATGTCTGGTTTAGCTGTGATCAGACAGTACAGTATGTCTGGTTTAGCTGTGATCAGACAGTACAGTATGTCTGGTTTATAAACTCTGTGATCACACAGTATAGTATGTCTGGTTTATAAACTCTGTGATCAGACAGTACAGTATGTCTGGTTTATTAACTCTGTGATCAGACAGTACAGTATGTCTGGTTTATAAACTCTGTGATCAGACAGTACAGTATGTCTGGTTTATAAACTCTGTGATCAGACAGTACAGTATGTCTGGTTTATTAACTCTGTGATCAGACAGTACATTATGTCTGGTTTATAAACTCTGCGATCAGACAGTATGTCTGGTTTATAAACTCTGTGATCAGACAGTATGTCTGGTTTATAAAATCTGTGATCAGACAGTACAGTATGTCTGGTTTATAAACTCTGTGATCAGACAGTATGTCTGGTTTATAAACTCTGTGATCAGACAGTACAGTATGTCTGGTTTATAAACTCTGTGATCAGACAGTATGTCTGGTTTATAAACTCTGTGATCAGACAGTACAGTATGTCTGGTTTATAAACTCTGTGATCAGACACTACAGTATGTCTGGTTTATAAACTCTGTGATCAGACAGTATGTCTGGTTTGTAAACTCTGTGATCAGACAGTATGTCTGGTTTATAAACTCTGTGATCAGACAGTACAGTATGTCTGGTTTATAAACTCTGTGATCAGACAGTATGTCTGGTTTATAAACTCTGTGATCAGACAGTATGTCTGGTTTATAAACTCTGTGATCAGACAGTATAGTATGTCTGGTTTATTAACTCTGTGATCAGACAGTACAGTATGTCTGGTTTATAAACTCTGTGATCAGACAGTATGTCTGGTTTATAAACTCTGTGATCAGACAGTATGTCTGGTTTATAAACTCTGTGATCAGACAGTACAGTATGTCTGGTTTATAAACTCTGTGATCAGACAGTATGTCTGGTTTATAAACTCTGTGATCAGACAGTATGTCTGGTTTATAAACTCTGTGATCAGACAGTACAGTATGTCTGGTTTATAAACTCCGTGATCGGACAGTATGTCTGGTTTATAAACTCTGTGATCAGACAGTACAGTATGTCTGGTTTATTAACTCTGTGATCAGACAGTACAGTATGTCTGGTTTATAAACTCTGTGATCAGACAGTACAGTATGTCTGGTTTATAAACTCTGTGATCACACAGTATAGTATGTCTGGTTTATAAACTCTGTGAACAGACAGTACAGTATGTCTGGTTTATAAACTCTGTGATCAGACAGTATGTCTGGTTTATAAACTCTGTGATCAGACAGTACAGTATGTCTGGTTTATAAACTCTGTGATCAGACACTACAGTATGTCTGGTTTATAAACTCTGTGATCAGACAGTATGTCTGGTTTATAAACTCTGTGATCAGACAGTACAGTATGTCTGGTTTATAAACTCTGTGATCAGACAGTATGTCTGGTTTATAAACTCTGTGATCAGACAGTATGTCTGGTTTATAAACTCTGTGATCAGACAGTACAGTATGTCTGGTTTATAAACTCCGTGATCGGACAGTATGTCTGGTTTATAAACTCTGTGATCAGACAGTACAGTATGTCTGGTTTATTAACTCTGTGATCAGACAGTACAGTATGTCTGGTTTATAAACTCTGTGATCAGACAGTACAGTATGTCTGGTTTATAAACTCTGTGATCACACAGTATAGTATGTCTGGTTTATAAACTCTGTGAACAGACAGTACAGTATGTCTGGTTTATAAACTCTGTGATCAGACAGTATGTCTGGTTTATAAACTCTGTGATCAGACAGTACAGTATGTCTGGTTTATAAACTCTGTGATCAGACACTACAGTATGTCTGGTTTATAAACTCTGTGATCAGACAGTACAGTATGTCTGGTTTATAAACTATGTGATCAGACACTACAGTATTTTCTGGTTTATAAACTCTGTGATCAGACAGTACAGTATGTCTGGTTTATAAACTCTGTGATCAGACAGTATGTCTGGTTTAGCTGTGATCAGACAGTACAGTATGTCTGGTTTATAAACTCTGTGATCACACAGTATAGTATGTCTGGTTTATAAACTCTGTGATCAGACAGTACAGTATGTCTGGTTTATTAACTCTGTGATCAGACAGTACAGTATGTCTGGTTTATAAACTCTGTGATCAGACAGTACAGTATGTCTGGTTTATAAACTCTGTGATCAGACAGTACACTATGTCTGGTTTATTAACTCTGTGATCAGACAGTACATTATGTCTGGTTTATAAACTCTGTGATCAGACAGTATGTCTGGTTTATAAACTCTGTGATCAGACAGTATGTCTGGTTTATAAACTCTGTGATCAGACAGTATGTCTGGTTTATAAACTCTGTGATCAGACAGTACAGTATGTCTGGTTTATAAACTCTGTGATCAGACAGTATGTCTGGTTTATAAACTCTGTGATCAGACAGTATGTCTGGTTTAGCTGTGATCAGACAGTACAGTATGTCTGGTTTATAAACTCTGTGATCAGACAGTACAGTATGTCTGGTTTATAAACTCTGTGATCAGACACTACAGTATGTCTGGTTTATAAACTCTGTGATCAGACAGTACAGTATGTCTGGTTTATAAACTCTGTGATCAGACAGTATGTCTGGTTTATAAACTCTGTGATCAGACAGTATGTCTGGTTTATAAACTCTGTGATCAGACAGTACAGTATGTCTGGTTTATAAACTCTGTGATCAGACAGTACAGTATGTCTGGTTTATAAACTCTGTGATCAGACAGTATGTCTGGTTTATAAACTCTGTGATCAGACAGTATGTCTGGTTTATAAACTCTGTGATCAGACAGTATGTCTGGTTTATAAACTCTGTGATCAGACAGTATGTCTGGTTTATAAACTCTGTGATCAGACAGTATGTCTGGTTTATAAACTCTGCCCTGTGGTCATTGATCTGCAGAAGAAACTATGTATTTCCCTTTCTTTCTGTGCCCCCAAGTGATTACATATACTGGTAAAGTTACCTTGTTGATAGCTAGCCAGCCAATGAGGTGACAGGACTTAACAAAGTGTAAACAGTCTGGTTTGGGTCTGAGTTTGCTCGCTCCAAGGGCAAACTGTAACACATTGTCCTGTATGCGGAGAGGATCATTGAGTGCCACCTGTCCTCCATTGCCGACCTCTCCCACCCCGGTCACCCCTTCACCTCTGGCAGGCGGTTCAGGTCACTCAGGACCAACTACTCGCGTCACCTCAACAGTTTCTTCCCCTGGGCTGTGGCCCTCACCAACTGGCCATCTGGCCAGTAGAGACTAAAGGACTCTATCAAGCCATCTCTGAACTGAACTCTAAATAACTATACTGCATTCCACTCATTCCATCCCTCTGCATTTAGATATATGCATATTGATACTGTACATTTGTACATCCACTATATCCACCAAATCAGCCGTATACCCACTGTACATTTGTATATACAGTGGGGCAAAAAAGTATTTTGTCAGCCACCAATTGTGCACCATAATTTGCAAATAAATAAATTAAAAATCCTACAATGTGATTTTCTGGATTTTTTTTCATCATAGGTACACTTCATAGTTGAAATATACCTATGATGAAAATTACAGGCCTCTCTCATCTTTTTAAGTGGGAGAACTTGCACAATTGGTGGCTGACTAAATACTTTTTTACCAGTCAAAAGTATGGACACACCTACTACTCATTCCAGTTTTTTTCTATTTTTTTCTTCTACATTGTAGAATAATAGTGAAGACATCAAAACTATGAAAATAACACACGTGGAATCATGTAGTAACCAAAAAACTGTTAAACAAATCGGAATATATTTTACATTTGAGATTCTTCAAAGTAGCCACCCTTTGCCACAGCTTTGCACATTCTTGGCATTCTCTCAACCAACTTCATGAGGTATTCACCTGGAATGCATTTAAATTAACAGGTGCTTCTTGTTCAACGTTAATTTGTGGAATTTCTTTCCTTCGTAATTAATGCATTTTAGCCAATCAGTTGTGTTGTGACAAGGTAGGGGTCGTACACAGAAGATAGCCCTATTTGGTGAAAGATCGAGTCCATATTATGTCATTAACAGCTCAAATATGCAAAGAGAAACAACAGTCCATCACTACTCTAAGACATGAAGGTCAGTCAAAACGGAGAATGTCAAAAACCATGATGCGATATGATAAAACTGGCTCTCATGAGGACCGCCATAGGAAAGGAAGACCCAGAGTTACCTCTGCTGCAGAGGATAAGTACATTAGAGTTACCAGCCTCAGAAATTGCAACTTTTCAGAGGAGACTATATCAATCAGGCCTTCATGGTCAAATTGCTGCAAAGAAACCACTACTAAAGGACACCAATAAGAAGAAGAGACTTGCTTGGGCCAAGAAACACGAGCAATGGAAATTAGACCGGTGGACATCTGTCCTTTGTTCTGATGGGTCTAAATGTGAGATTTTTAGTTCCAACCACCATGTCTTTGTGAAACGTAGAGTAGGTGAACAGATGAGCTCTGCATTTGTGTTTCCAACTGTGAAGCATGGAGGAGGAGGTGTGGCCTCCAACTGCTCTTAAATGCTAGTAAAACTAAATGCACAGGTCACGGGTGCACCTTAGCCATGCTCAAGGTACTAAACGATATCATAACCACCATTGATAAAAGACAGTACTGTGCATTCATCTTCATTGACCTGGCCAAGGCTTTCGACTGTTAATCACCGTATTCTTATCATCAGACTCAACAGCCTTGGTTTCTCAAATGACTGTCTCGCCTGGTTCCCCAACTACTTCTCTGATAGAGTTCAGTGTGTCATATCGGAGGGCCTGTTGACCGGACCTCTGGCAGTCTCTTTGGGGGTAACACAGGGTTCAATTCTCGGGCCGACTCTCTTCTCTGTATACATCGGTGATGTCGCTCTTGCTGCGGGTGATTCCCTGACCCACCACTACGCAGACGACAACACCCACCCGTAGCACGCGCTCCAGCAGGTATATCTCACTGATCATCTCGAAAGCCAACTCCTCCTTTGGCCGCATTAAGTTCTCTTCAAGTTCTCTGCTGCGAGTGACTGGAAGGAATTGTAAAAATCGCTGAAGCTGGAGATTTACATTTCCCTCACTAACTCTAAATATCAGCTATCTGAACAGCGTACCGATCGCTGCAACTATACATAGCCCATCTGTAAATTGCCCATCCAAATCAAATCCATCCAAATCAAATCAAATCAAATGTATTTATATAGCCCTTCGTACATCAGCTGATATCTCAAAGTGTTGTACAGAAACCCAGCCTAAAGCCCCAAACAGCAAGCAATGCAGGTGTAGAAGCACGGTGGCTAGGAAAAACTCCCTAGAAAGGCCAAAACCTAGGAAGAAACCTAGAGAGGAACCAGGCTATGTGGGGTGGCCAGTCCTCTTCTGGTTGTGCCGGGTGGAGATTGTAACAGAACATGGCCAAGATGTTCAAATGTTCATAAATGACCAGCATGGTCAAATAATAATAATCACAGGCAGAACAGTTGAAACTGGAGCAGCAGCACGGCCAGGTGGACTGGAGACAGCAAGGAGTCATCATGCCAGGTAGTCCTGGGGCATGGTCCTAGGGCTCAGGTCAGTTGAAACTGGAGCAGCAGCACGGCCAGGTGGACTGGGGACAGCAAGGAGTCATCATGTCAGGTAGTCCTGAGGCATGGTCCTAGGGCTCAGATCCTCCGAGAGAGAGAAAGAAAGAAAGAGAGAATTAGAGAGAGCATACTTAAATTCACACAGGACACCGGATAGGACATGAGAAGTACTCAAGATATAACAGACTGACCCTAGCCCCCCAACACATAAACTACTGCAGCATAAATACTGGAGGCTGAGACAGGAGGGGTCAGGAGACCAATCCAACCGACTACCTACCTCATCCCCCCTATTTGTTTTTGTTTTTCTGATCTTTTGCGCACCAGTATTTCTACTTGCACATCCTCATCTGCACTGTGTTAATTGCTAAATTGTAATTGCCTCCTAACTTAATTTGCATATTTTTATTTTGCGTTATTGACTGTATGTTTGTTTATCCCATGTGTTGTTGTTGTATTTGTTGCACTGCTTTGCTTTAGATTGCAGTTGTAAATGACAACTTGTTCTCAACCTGGTGAAAGGTGAAATACATATTGGAAATATGAATAAAAGGAGGTGTGGTTTCCACCATGAAGCATGGAGGAGGAGGTGTGATGGTGACACTGTCAAGATTTATATTGAATTCAAGGCACACAACCAGCATGTCCACCACAGCATTCTGCAGCGATATGCCATCCCATCTGGTTTGCGATTAGAGGGACTATAATTTGTTTTTCAAAAGGACAATGACCAAAAACACACCTCCAGGCTATGTAAGATCTATTTTACCAAGAAGTAAGTGATGGAGCACTGCATCAGATGACGTGTCCTCCACAATCCCCCGACCTCAACCAAATTGAGATGATTTGGGATGAGTTGGACCGCAGAGTGAAGGAAAAGTAGCCAACAAGTGCTCAGCATATGTGGGAACTTATTCTAGACAGTTGTAAAAGCATTCCAGATGAAGCTGGTTGAGAGAATGTGAGTGTTCAAAGCTGTCATCAAGTCAAAGGGTGGCATCTGTAAAGAATCTAATACAAAATATATTCTATTTGGTTTAAAAAAAAAAATGGTTACTACATGA
>NC_034185.2:2677205-2702205 GCF_002021735.2 Oncorhynchus kisutch
ACTACTGTATCCTACCATGACAATATCAACCCAACTACTGTATCCTACCACGACTATATCAACCCAACTACTGTATCCTACCATGACTATATCAACCCAACTACTGTATCCTTTCTAAACTATTTCAAATGAAATCAAATTTTATTTGTCACATACACATGGTTAGCAGATGTTAATGCGAGTGTAGCGAAATGCTTGTGCTTCTAGTTCCGACAATGCAGTAATAACGAACAAGTAATCTAACTAACAATTCCAAAAAAACTACTGCCTTATACACAGTGTAAGGGGATAAAGAATATGTACATAAGGATATATGAATGAGTGATGGTACAGAGCAGCATAGGCAAGATACAGTAGATGATATCGAGTACAGTATATACATATGAGATGAGTATGTAAACCAAGTGGCGTAGTTAAAGTGGCTAGTGATACATGTATTACATAAGGATGCAGTCGATGATATAGAGTACAGTATCTACGTATGCATATGAGATGAATAATGTAGGGTAAGTAACATTATATAAGGTAGCATTGTTTAAAGTGGCTAGTGATATATTTACATCATTTCCCATCAATTCCCATGATTAAAGTGGCTGGAGTAGAGTCAGTGTCATTGACAGGTGTGTTGGCAGTAGCCACTCAATGTTAGTGGTGGCTGTTTAACAGTCTGATGGCCTTGAGATAGAAGCTGTTTTTCAGTCTCTCGGTCCCAGCTTTGATGCACCTGTACTGACCTCGCCTTCTGGATGACAGCGGGGTGAACAGGCAGTGGCTCGGGTGGTTGATGTCCTTGATGATCTTTATGGCCTTCCTGTAGCATCAGGTGGTGTAGGTGTCCTGGAGGGCAGGTAGTTTGCCCCCGGTGATGCGTTGTGCAGACCTCACTACCCTCTGGAGAGCCTTACGGTTGAGGGCGGTGCAGTTGCCATACCAGGCGGTGATACAGCCCGCCAGGATGCTCTCGATTGTGCATCTGTAGAAGTTTGTGAGTGCTTTTGGTGACAAGCCGAATTTCTTCAGCCTCCTGAGCTTGAAGAGGCGCTGCTGCGCCTTCCTCACGATGCTGTCTGTGTGAGTGGACCAATTCAGTTTGTCTGTGATGTGTATGCCGAGGAACTTAAAACTTTCTACCCTCTCCACTACTGTTCCATCGATGTGGATGGGGGGGTGTTCCCTATGCTGTTTCCTGAAGTCCACAATCATCTCCTTAGTTTTGTTGACGTTGAGTGTGAGGTTATTTTCCTGACACCACACTCCGAGGGCCCTCACCTCCTCCCTGTAGGCCGTCTCGTCGTTATTGGTAATCAAGCCTACCACTGTTGTGTCGTCCGCAAACTTGATGATTGAGTTGGAGGCGTGCATGGCCACGCAGTCGTGGGTGAACAGGGAGTACAGGAGAGGGCTCAGAACGCACCCTTGTGGGGCCCCAGTGTTGAGGATCAGCGGGGAGGAGATGTTGTCGCCTACCCTCACCACCTGGGGGCGGCCCGTCAGGAAGTCCAGTACCCAGTTGCACAGGGCGGGGTCGAGACCCAGGGTCTCGAGCTTGATGACGAGCTTGGAGGGTACTATGGTGTTGAATGACAAGCTGTAGTCGATGAACAGCATTCTCACATAGGTATTCCTCTTGTCCAGATGGGTTAGGGCAGTGTGCAGTGTGGTTGAGATTGCATCGTCTGTGGACCTATTTGGGCGGTAAGCAAATTGGAGTGGGTCAAGGGTGTCAGGTAGGGTGGAGGTGATATGGTCCTTGACTAGTCTCTCAAAGCACTTCATGATGACGGATGTGAGTGCTACGGGGCGGTAGTCGTTTAGCTCAGTTACCTTAGCTTTCTTGGGAACAGGAACAATGGTGGCCCTCTTGAAGCATGTGGGAACAGCAGACTGGTATAGGGATTGATTGAATATGTCCGTAAACACACCGGCCAGCTGGTCTGCGCATGCTCTGAGGGCGCGGCTGGGGATGCCGTCTGGGCCTGCAGCCTTGCGAGGGTTAACACGTCTAAATGTCTTACTCACTTCGGCTGCAGTGAAGGAGAGGCCGCATGTTTTCGTTGCAGGCCGTGTCAGTGGCACTGTATTGTCCTCAAAGCGGGCAAAAAAGTTATTTAGTCTGCCTGGGAGCAAGACATCCTGGTCCGTGACTGGGCTGGGTTTCTTCCTGTAGTCCGTGATTGACTGTAGACCCTGCCACATGCCTCTTGTGTCTGAGCTTGTTTGATAGCCTTGCGGAGGGAATAGCTGCACTGTTTGTATTCAGTCATGTCACCAGACACTTTGCCCTGATTAAAAGCAGTGGTTCGCGCCTTCAGTTCCACACGAATGCTGCCATCAATCCACGGTTTCTGGTTAGGGAATGTTTTAATCGTTGCTATGGGAACGACATCTTCAACGCACGTTCTAATGAACTCGCACACCGAATCAGCGTATTCGTCAATGTTGTTATCTGACGCAATACGAAACATCTCCCAGTCCACGTGATGGAAGCAGTCTTGGAGTGTGGAGTCAGCTTGGTCGGACCAGCGTTGGACAGACCTCAGCGTGGGAGCTTCTTGTTTTAGTTTCTGTCTGTAGGCAGGGACCAACAAAATGGAGTCGTGGTCAGCTTTTCCGAAAGGGGGGCGGGGCAGGGCCTTATATGCGTCGCGGAAGTTAGAGTAACAATGATCCAGGGTCTTTCCACCCCTGGTTGCGCAATCGATATGCTGATAAAATTTAGGGAGTCTTGTTTTCAGATTAGCCTTGTTAAAATCCCCAGCTACAATGAATGCAGCCTCCGGATAAATCGTTTCCAGTTTGCAGAGAGTTAAATAAAGTTCGTTCAGAGCCATCGATGTGTCTGCTTGGGGGGGTATATATACGGCTGTGATTATAATCGAAGAGAATTCTCTTGGTAGATAATGCGGTCTACATTTGATTGTGAGGAATTCTAAATCAGGTGAACAGAAGGATTTGAGTTCCTGTATGTTTCTTTCATCACACCATGTCACGTTGGCCATAAGGCATACGCCCCCGCCCCTCTTCTTACCAGAAAGATGTTCGTTTCTGTCGGCGCGATGCGTGGAGAAACCCGCTGGCTGCACCGCTTCGGATTGCGTCTCTCCAGTTAGCCATGTTTCCGTGAAGCAGAGAACGTTACAGTCTCTGATGTCCCTCTGGAATGCTACCCTTGCTCGGATTTCATCAACCTTGTTGTCAAGAGACTGGACATTGTCAAGAAGAATGCTAGGGAGTGGTGCACGATGTGCCCGTCTCCGGAGTCTGACCAGAAGACCGCTTCGTTTCCCTCTTTTTCTGAGTCGTTTTTTTGGGTCGCTGCATGTAATCCACTCCGTTACACTGGTTGTAAGGCAGAACACAGGATCCGCATCGCGAAAAACATGTTCTTGGTCGTACTGATGGTGAGTTGACGCTGATCTTATATTCAGTAGTTCTTCTCGGCTGTATGTAATGAAACCTAAGATGACCTGGGGTACTAGTGTAAGAAAAACTGCATAGTTTCCTAGGAACGCGAAGCGAGGCGGCCATCTCTGTCGGCGCCGGAAGTTGCCAGGTAGTTGCCTGCAGAGTATTTAAACCTAACTCCATGTGTTGCCATGATCATGTATTCCAGTGGTTTACCACATTTTTGACCTTCAACCCCCTAAAAGGATTGGTACAAAATGTGTGACCCCCTCGTGCACGTACATGCACATTCGAACATGAGTGCACAATCGCTACCCAGTTGTAGCCTGTCGTTACAGACATAAACAGTGAAGCATTTTTAAAACACAAGATAGGATACAGAAATAAACTATGTTTTACATGTGCATTTGGAGTTGAAAGTCAACTAGGGATAACTCATATCACCTCTCTGGAGTCCAGAACCAACAGAATCAACTAGGATATATCATATCACCTCTCTGGAGTCCAGAACCAACAGAATCAACTAGGATATATCATATCACTTCTCTGGAGTCCAGAACCAACAGAATCAACTAGGATATATCATATCACTTCTCTGGAGTCCAGAACCAACAGAATCAACTAGGATATATCATATCACTTCTCTGGAGTCCAGAACCAACAGAATCAACTAGGATATATCATATCACTTCTCTGGAGTCCAGAACCAACAGAATCAACTAGGATATATCATATCACTTCTCTGGAGTCCAGAACCAACAGAATCAACTAGGGTATATCATATCACTTCTCTGGAGTCCAGAACCAACAGAATCAACTAGGATATATCATATCACTTCTCTGGAGTCCAGAACCAACAGAATCAACTAGGATATATCATATCACTTCTCTGGAGTCCAGAACCAACAGAATCAACTAGGATATATCATATCACTTCTCTGGAGTCCAGAACCAACAGAATCAACTAGGATATATCATATCACTTCAAGCAGTTTCATACGGCCTACTTGTAGCAGAGATTGCTGGATTGGCTGAAAAGCCATGTTCTACCTGCAGAGTACTTATTACCAGACAGGTAGCCATGTTCTACCCGCAGAGTACTTATTACCAGACAGGTAGCCATGTTCTACCTGCAGAGTACTTATTACCAGACAGGTAGCCATGTTCTACCTGCAGAGTACTTATTACCAGACGGGTAGCCATGTTCTACCTGCAGAGTACTTATTACCAGACGGGTAGCCATGTTCTACCCGTAAGACATTCACCAGAATATGTTACATCTTCATTACATGATATTGAAGGCAGTGTGATTTTACAGCCGCTTATCTTTAGACGTACAGCCAGGAGCCTAAATTAGGCCAATCTGAAATAAGGAAATTATCAATCAAATCACCAGGCAGCCAAGATGAGTCAGTAGTATATTTCTAAACTGTACTTTATGTGATGAAAAACATAGTCCTACTCTGTTTTTGCTAGGTAAAACCAGAGGAAACTAAAACAAGTTGTTTCGGTCTCTAATCTGGAACATCCAGGTCTCTAATCTGGATGTTGTTTCTGGACTCTAATCTGGAACATCCAGGACTCTAATCTGGATGTTGTTTCAGGTCTCTAATCTGGATGTTGTTTCGGTCTCTAATCTGGATGTTGTTTCTGGACTCTAATCTGGATGTTGTTTCTGGACTCTAATCTGGAACATCCAGGTCTCTAATCTGGATGTTGTTTCTGGACTCTAATCTGGATGTTGTTTCTGGCCTCTAATCTGGAACATCCAGGTCTCTAATCTGGATGTTGTTTCTGGACTCTAATCTGGATGTTGTTTCTGGTCTCTAATCTGGAACATCTGGGTCTCTAATCTGGAATATCTGGATGTTGTTTCTGTTTCTGGGCTCTAATCTGGATGTTGTTTCTCTTTCTGGTCTCTAATCTGGATGTGTGCGCCCGCCTTTGTGCACCAATGCTTATGACTGGTCATTGGTCAACAATCAAGACATGCAACTTTTTGGTTCTGAATGCACAGATGAGAATTTAATGATGACTTGTGGCAGGTGTGTTCAGAACCACAACTACTAAAAATGTACACATCAAATATAATTTTGGGTAAAATTATACCACCGGCCAAAAGGACACTTTGGAGACTGGAAGACAAAGGGACATGAACTCTGTCAGGTAGATTCGGTGCACGTGCCTGTTCACAGTGGAGTGTGTAGAGGTGACAGCTCCAGTGACTGCTCCTGCTGCGCCGGGCCATAAGGCTCTCTCATTATAAACATAAGCCCATACATTAACATCAATATACATGTATACATTAAACAGCCTTTACTTCAATGACCTCTGTCTGACCTTACAGCCAAGCAGAACCCCCCAGCAGACGGACATATACCTGTACATAATCATATAAAATATTACCATGTTCGGCCTCCCGAGTAGCTCAGCGGTCTAAGGCACTGCATCACAGTGCTAGCTTTGTCACTACAGATCCTGGTTCGTTTCCAATCTGTGCCACCGCCGGTCGCGACTGGGAGACCCATGAGGCGGAGCACAATCGGCCCAGCATCGTCCGGGTTAGGGGAGGGTTAGGCAGACCGGGATGTCCTTGTCTCATCACACTCTAGCGATTACTGTGGCGGGCCGGGAGCATACACATTGGTACGGATAGCTTCCGGGTTAAGCGGGCATTGTGTCAAAAAGCAGTGTGACTTGGTGGGGTTCCATTTGAGGAGGATGCATGGCTCCCGATATTCGCCTCCCCAGAGTCGGCACAATGGGACAAAGACTGTAACTACCAACTGGAACCATGAAATTGGGGAGAAAAAGGGGGAAAAAGTGTGTGTGTGTGTGTGTGTGTGAGAGAAACATTACTGGGATTTAAATACTTAACATCAGCCTGTGGGGACTTTCTGTCACGATATCAGTGGCCCTCCTACACACCACACGATATCAGTGGCCCTCCTACACACCACACGATATCAGTGGCCCTCCTACACACCACACGATATCAGTGGCCCTCCTACACACCACACGATATCAGTGGCCCTCCTACACACCACACGATATCAGTGGCCCTCCTACACACCACACGATATCAGTGGCCCTCCTACACACCACACACACCAAAGGTACCAGAAAAGTCAGCCGAGAATTCGGTGTATTGGCACAACATGCGTTATATCCTCCAAACACCGGCTTTTCGTTCATTATCACCTACATACATACTAATATTACACACATACATATATACACACACACACTGAGTGGACAAAATATTAAGAACACCTTCCTCTGGGTGGTGGACCATTCTTGATACACACAGGAAACTGTGGAGCGTGAAAGACCCTGCAGGGTCAAACTGGTGGGCCTGCCACCTACTACCACACACCGTTCAAAGACATTTCTATCTGGTATCTTTCCCATTCACCCTCTGAATGGCATACTTAAACAATCCATGTATCAATTGTCTCAAGGCTTTTCAAAGGGTTCTACATGGAACCCAAAGGGTTCTACATGGAACCTACATGATTTCTACATGGAACACAAAGGGTTCTACATGGAACCCACATGAGTTCTACATGGAACCCACATGAGTTCTACATGGAACCAAAAAGGATTCTTCAAACATTTCTCCTATGGCGACAGCTGACCTTTAAGGTTCCAGATGGCACCTTTAAAATCTAAGAGTATAGCTTCACCTGGATTCACCCGTCTAGTCTATGTCATGGACATACTGTGTTTACTGTGATGTCATACCATGACAGTGTGGGGAAAGGAGAGGTAGCATGGGGGAGGGGCATAGGTGTCATATCAGAGTCAGATAAGATATATGAAATGAGAGAGAAGAGGAGTTGGGAGAGAAAGGCATTTTAAAATCAAGGTATTATTATTAGGATTATTATTATTAAAGAGGAGAAAGAAGAGAAGGGCGGAGAAGAGGAGGAGAAAGAGAAGGGTGGAGAAGAGGAGGAGAAAGAGAAGGGTGGAGAAGAGGAGGAGAAAGAAGAGAAGGGTGGAGAAGAGGAGGAGAAAGAAGAGAAGGGCGGAGAAGAGGAGGAGAAAGAAGAGAAGGGTGGAGAAGAGGAGGAGAAAGAAGAGAAGGGCGGAGAAGAGGAGGAGAAAGAAGAGAAGGGTGGAGAAGAGGAGGAGAAAGACGAGAAGGGCGGAGAAGAGGAGGAGAAAGAGAAGGGTGGAGAAGTGTATTAAAATGCAGACAGTGTAGTAGGTAGTGGAGGAGATGTAGAAGTGTTATAACAGACAGTGTAGTAGGTGGTGGAGGAGACGTAGAAGTGTTATAACAGACAGTGTAGTAGGTGGTGGAGGAGACGTAGAAGTGTTATAACAGACAGTAGAAGTGTTATAACAGACAGTAGAAGTGTTATAACAGACAGTGTAGTAGGTAGTGGAGGAGACATAGAAGTGTTATAACAGACAGTAGAAGTGTTATAACAGACAGTGTAATAGGTGGTGGAGGAGACGTAGAAGTGTTATAACAGACAGTGTAATAGGTGGTGGAGGAGACATAGAAGTGTTATAACAGACAGTGTAGTAGGTAGTGGAGGAGACGTAGAAGTGTTAAAACAGACAGTGTAGTAGGTAGTGGAGGAGACGTAGAAGTGTTATAACAGACAGTGTAGTAGGTAGTGGAGGAGACGTAGAAGTGTTATAACAGACAGTAGAAGTGTTATAACAGACAGTGTAGTAGGTAGTGGAGGAGACGTAGAAGTGTTATAACAGACAGTGTAGTAGGTAGTGGAGGAGACTTAGAAGTGTTATAACAGTGTATGAGGTTATAAATTTGAATGGGTTAAATCTGACTGTCTGAGAAACATGTTTCCCATGCCAATAAAGCCCTTGAATTAGAGAGAGCGAGAGAGCGAAAGAGCGAGAGAGAGAGAGAGAGAAAGAGAGAGAAAGAGAGAGAGAGAGACAAAGATGAACAGAAGAAAGAAGGCCGTCCTCAGTCCCAGTTATGGACAGATCACAGTTTTGTTTCCCTCTGTTCTCCTCCATCCCTTCCTATCTGTTTTTCCCCTCTGTATATTCCTCCCCATGTGTTTTTAATTTCACCCTCGCTCCCTCCTTCTGTCTCTCCCTCTGTCTCTCCCTCTGTCTCTCCCTCTGTCTCTCCCTCTGTCTCTCCCTCTGTCCCTCCCTCTGTCTCTCCCTCTGTCTCTCCCTCTGTCTCTCCCTCTGTCTCTCCCTCTGTCTCTCCCTCTGTCACACCCTCTGTCTCTCCCTCTGTCTCTCCCTCTGTCTCTCCCTCTGTCTCTCCCTCTGTCTCACCCTCTGTCTCTCCCTCTGTCACACCCTCGCTCTCTCCCTCTGTCTCTCCCTCTGTCTCTCCCTCTGTCTCTCTCCCTCTGTCTCTCCCTCTGTCTCTCTCCCTCTGTCTCTCCCTCTGTCTCTCCCTCTGTCACACCCTCGCTCTCTCCCTCTGTCTCTCCCTCTGTCTCTCCCTCTGTCTCTCTCCCTCTGTCTCTCCCTCTGTCTCTCCCTCTGTCTCTCCCTCGCTCCCTCCCTCTGTCTCTCCCTCTGTCTCTCCCTCTGTCTCTCCCTCTGTCACACCCTCTGTCTCTCCCTCTGTCTCTCCCTCTGTCACACCCTCGCTCCCTCCCTCTGTCTCTCCCTCTGTCGCTCCCTCTGTCTCTCCCTCGCTCCCTCCCTCTGTCGCTCCCTCCCTCTCTCCCTTCTCAGCTAAGCAGATCATTTATTTCTTCATATAAAACAACCTGTTTCGTTTCCTGAAAATGAACTGCTGTTAAGTACAGTAAATTCTTTGCACTGTACAGAAGAGAGAGAGAGAGTAAATTAAGCAGTGCTCCTTCCTTCATATCAACCCTCAGGCTAACTCAAACCTACCTGCTTAAGGCTTCCTCTCTCTTGCCTCAGGCTAACTCGCCTTCCTCGGGGAGAGAAGATGTTAGCTGGGAGGACACTGTTGTACTACTGATCTCTCATTCAAATCTCTCTATTCCACTCTTCACTCTCTGTCTCTCTCTCTTTCTCCCCTTATCTGCTCTCTCTCCCCCTTTTTCTCTCTCTCATTCAAATGTCTCTTTTCCACTCTTCACTCCTGACTCTCTCCTAAATGCCTCTCTTTATCTCTCTCATTCTCTCTCTCTCTCTCTCTCCCCTTATCTGCTCTCTCTCCCCCCAAATGTCTCTTTTCCACTCTTCACTCCTGACTCTCCTATCTCTCTCATTCTCTCTCCTGCCTCTCTTGATCTCTCTCATTCTCTCTCTCTCTCCCCTTATCTGCTCTCCCTCAACCCAAATGTGTCTTTGTCTCTCTCGCTACTTCTATCTCTGCCCTTATCATCTTTCTCTCCCTCAAATGTCCATCCCAAAATGCCTCTTTCACTCACTCTCTCCTCCTCCTCCTCTCTCCACGTATCCCCCCTCTCTCTACCTCTCTCCTACATGACATCTCTTTCTAACAAACACCAAGCATATAGAAAAAGAAAGGCACATACACACACATACACAGTGCTATTTATGTTCCTTATGAATGGTATTCCTCTGGCTCCTCTCTCCAGGTCTCACAGATCTTTAATCCGAATTAGCCCAAATTGTGTTAACCAACCGTATTTGTGTGTGTGTGGCTAATGAGGATCAGTGTGTGTGTGTGTGTGTGTGTGTGTGTGTGTGTGTGTGTGTGTGTGTGTGTGTGTGTGTGTGTGTGTGTGTGTGTGTGTGTGTGCGACCAGAGACAGTCTGTGTCACGTGTGCTCCCTCTCCGGCTTCTAGCTTACCAGGCTGCTCATTACGGCGTACACCTGTCACCATCGTTACGAGCACCTGCGCGTCATCAGACTCACCTGGACTCCATCACCTCCCTGATTGCCTTCCCTATATCTGTCACTTCCCCAGACGTTATTGTTTCTGTTTCAGTTCCATGTCTGTGTTTTGTATAGTGTTCCATTCTGTTTATTTTTATTAAAACTCCCTGAACCTGCTTCCTGACTCACAGCACACATCGTTACTGTCTGGGAGGAGAAAGAGATCCAGGAAGCGGTGAGCGGCTGGTAACGTCTGGCAGCCTGGATAGATAAGGTCTTCAGGATATAGAGCCTGAAACTCAGCCTGGATAGATAAGGTTTTCAGGATATAGAGCCTGAAACTCAGCCTGGATAGATAAGGTCTTCAGGATATAGAGCCTGAAACTCAGCCTGGATAGATAAGGTCTTCAGGATATAAAGCCTGAAACTCAGCCTGGATAGATAAGGTCTACAGGATATAAAGCCTGAAACTCAGCCTGGATAGATAAGGTCTACAGGATATAAAGCCTGAAACTCAGCCTGGATAGATAAGGTCTACAGGATATAAAGCCTGAAACTCAGCCTGGATAGATAAGGTCTACAGGATATAAAGCCTGAAACTCAGCCTGGATAGATAAGGTCTACAGGATATAAAGCCTGAAACTCAGCCTGGATAGATAAGGTCTACAGGATATAGGTACACGCTGTCTCTGTGAAACATTTGTGGGCCGCATCCTCGTTGGCTACTATGTTGCAATATGAATGTTCTCGGAGCAGACTTATTGATACAAAATGTTTCAATATTCTCCGAGACGCTTTGTTCCTTGATACAATGTTTCAACCTTTCTCAGAAACACCTTGTTGACGTAATGCTTCAACAGTTTCCCTTCCCTTTCTCAGAAACACCTTGTTGACGTAATGCTTCAACAGTTTCCCTTCCCTTTCTCAGAAACACCTTGTTGACGTAATGCTTCAACAGTTTCCCTTCCCTTTCTCAGAAACACCTTGTTGACGTAATGCTTCAACAGTTTCCCTTCCCTTTCTCAGAAACACCTTGTTGACGTAATGCTTCAACAGTTTCCCTTCCCTTTCTCAGAAACACCTTGTTGACGTAATGCTTCAACAGTTTCCCTTCCCTTTCTCAGAAACACCTTGTTGACGTAATGCTTCAACAGTTTCCCTTCCCTTTCTCAGAAACACCTTGTTGACGTAATGCTTCAACAGTTTCCCTTCCCTTTCTCAGAAACACCTTGATGACGTAATGCTTCAACAGTTTCCCTTCCCTTTCTCAGAAACACCTTGTTGACGTAATGCTTCAACAGTTTCCCTTCCCTTTCTCAGAAACACCTTGTTGACGTAATGCTTCAACAGTTTCCCTTCCCTTTCTCAGAAACACCTTGTTGACGTAATGCTTCAACAGTTTCCCTTCCCTTTCTCAGAAACACCTTGATGACGTAATGCTTCAACAGTTTCCCTTCCCTTTCTCAGAAACACCTTGTTGACGTAATGCTTCAACAGTTTCCCTTCCCTTTCTCAGAAACACCTTGTTGACGTAATGCTTCAACAGTTTCCCTTCCCTTTCTCAGAAACACCTTGATGACGTAATGCTTCAACAGTTTCCCTTCCCTTTCTCAGAAACACCTTGTTGACGTAATGCTTCAACAGTTTCCCTTCCCTTTCTCAGAAACACCTTGTTGACGTAATGCTTCAACAGTTTCCCTTCCCTTTCTCAGAAACACCTTGTTGACGTAATGCTTCAACAGTTTCCCTTCCCTTTCTCAGAAACACCTTGTTGACGTAATGCTTCAACAGTTTCCCTTCCCTTTCTCAGAAACACCTTGTTGACGTAATGCTTCAACAGTTTCCCTTCCCTTTCTCAGAAACACCTTGTTGACGTAATGCTTCAACAGTTTCCCTTCCCTTTCTCAGAAACACCTTGATGACGTAATGCTTCAACAGTTTCCTTTCCCTTTCTCAGAAACACCTTGTTGACGTAATGCTTCAACAGTTTCCCTTCCCTTTCTCAGAAACACCTTGTTGACGTAATGCTTCAACAGTTTCCCTTCCCTTTCTCAGAAACACCTTGTTGACGTAATGCTTCAACAGTTTCCCTTCCCTTTCTCAGAAACACCTTGTTGACGTAATGCTTCAACAGTTTCCCTTCCCTTTCTCAGAAACACCTTGTTGACGTAATGCTTCAACAGTTTCCCTTCCCTTTCTCAGAAACACCTTGTTGACGTAATTCTTCAACAGTTTCCCTTCCCTTTCTCAGAAACACCTTGATGACGTAATGCTTCAACAGTTTCCCTTCCCTTTCTCAGAAACACCTTGTTGACGTAATGCTTCAACAGTTTCCCTTCCCTTTCTCAGAAACACCTTGTTGACGTAATGCTTCAACAGTTTCCCTTCCCTTTCTCAGAAACACCTTGATGATGTAATGCTTCAACAGTTTCCCTTCCCTTTCTCAGAAACACCTTGTTGACGTAATGCTTCAACAGTTTCCCTTCCCTTTCTCAGAAACACCTTGTTGACGTAATGCTTCAACAGTTTCCCTTCCCTTTCTCAGAAACACCTTGTTGACGTAATGCTTCAACAGTTTCCCTTCCCTTTCTCAGAAACACCTTGTTGACGTAATGCTTCAACAGTTTCCCTTCCCTTTCTCAGAAACACCTTGTTGACGTAATGCTTCAACAGTTTCCCTTCCCTTTCTCAGAAACACCTTGTTGACGTAATGCTTCAACAGTTTCCCTTCCCTTTCTCAGAAACACCTTGTTGACGTAATGCTTCAACAGTTTCCCTTCCCTTTCTCAGAAACACCTTGTTGACGTAATGCTTCAACAGTTTCCCTTCCCTTTCTCAGAAACACCTTGTTGACGTAATGCTTCAACAGTTTCCCTGGCGAACAAGCAAATACAAAAAACACCTGAAAACAGAACAACAATTTGGGTGGCAAGACAATGTCACTGTTATAGTTCACGTCACTGTTATAGTTCACGTCACGTCACTGTTATAGTTCACGTCACTGTTATAGTTCACGTCACGTCACTGTTATAGTTCACGTCACGTCACTGTTATAGTTCACGTCACTGTTATAGTTCACGTCACTGTTATAGTTCACGTCACGTCACTGTTATAGTTCACGTCACTGTTATAGTTCACATCACTGTTATAGTTCACGTCACGTCACTGTTATAGTTCACGTCACTGTTATAGTTCACGTCACTGTTATAGTTCACGTCACTGTTATAGTTCATGTCACTGTTATAGTTCACGTCACTGTTATAGTTCACGTCACTGTTAGAGTTCACGTCACTGTTATAGTTCACGTCACTGTTATAGTTCACGTCACGTCACTGTTATAGTTCACGTCACTGTTATAGTTCACGTCACTGTTATAGTTCACGTCACTGTTATAGTTCACGTCACTGTTATAGTTCACATCACTGTTATAGTTCACGTCACGTCACTGTTATACTTCACGTCACGTCACTGTTATACTTCACGTCACTGTTATAGTTCACGTCACTGTTATAGTTCACGTCACTGTTATAGTTCACGTCACTGTTATAGTTCACGTCACTGTTATAGTTCACGTCACGTCACTGTTATACTTCACGTCACGTCACTGTTATAGTTCACGTCACTGTTATACTTCACGTCACTGTTATAGTTCACGTCACTGTTATAGTTCACGTCACTGTTATAGTTCACGTCACTGTTATAGTTCACGTCACGTCACTGTTATAGTTCACGTCACTGTTATAGTTCACGTCACGTCACTGTTATAGTTCACGTCACTGTTATAGTTCACGTCACGTCACTGTTATAGTTCACGTCACTGTTATAGTTCACGTCACGTCACTGTTATAGTTCACGTCACTGTTATAGTTCACGTCACTGTTATAGTTCACGTCACTGTTATAGTTCACGTCACTGTTATAGTTCACGTCACTGTTATAGTTCACGTCACGTCACTGTTATAGTTCACGTCACATCACTGTTATAGTTCACGTCACGTCACTGTTATAGTTCACGTCACTGTTATAGTTCACGTCACGTCACTGTTATAGTTCACGTCACGTCACTGTTATAGTTCACGTCACTGTTATAGTTCACGTCACGTCACTGTTATAGTTCACGTCACTGTTATAGTTCACGTCACGTCACTGTTATAGTTCACGTCACTGTTATAGTTCACGTCACTGTTATAGTTCACGTCACTGTTATAGTTCACGTCACTGTTATAGTTCACGTCACTGTTATAGTTCACGTCACGTCACTGTTATAGTTCACGTCACTGTTATAGTTCACGTCACTGTTATAGTTCACGTCACGTCACTGTTATAGTTCACGTCACTGTTATAGTTCACGTCACGTCACTGTTATAGTTCACGTCACTGTTATAGTTCACGTCACTGTTATAGTTCACGTCACTGTTATAGTTCACGTCACGTCACTGTTATAGTTCACGTCACTGTTATAGTTCACGTCACTGTTATAGTTCACGTCACTGTTATAGTTCACGTCACTGTTATAGTTCACGTCACGTCACTGTTATAGTTCACGTCACGTCACTGTTATAGTTCACGTCACTGTTATAGTTCACGTCATGTCTTGGTGTTTTGTCTTTATACGTCTTCGTCGATTGTAGGACAAAGTCGTTCCTTTTGTTTAATTTGTTTTATCTGGCACAGTCCGCTGTTTTTTGCTCTGGTTACTTTCACAGTGCGTCTTGATAGCTTGTATTATGCATCTATTTCACTGTGCATTTATGCACTGTTCCCCAAATAGGCTAAATGAGTCACTGACTACAGAAAGTATTCAGACCCCAGACCTTTTACTCAGTACTTTGTTGAAGCACCTTTGGCAGTGATTCCAGCCTCGAGTCTTCTTGGGTATGAAGCTACAAGCTTGGCACTCCTATATTTGGGGAGTTGTTGCTCCCATTGTGTTGTCTTGGCTGTGTGCTTAGGGTTGTTGTCCTGTTGGAAGGTGAACCTGAGCGCTGTCCTGAGCGCTCTGGAGCAGGTTTTCATCAAGGATCTCTGTACTTTGCTCTGTTCATCCATACCTTGATACTGACTAGTCCCTCAGTCCCTGCCACTGAAAAACATCCCCACAGCATGATGCTGCCACCACCATGCTTCACCGTCGGGATGCTGCCACCACCATGCTTCACCGTAGGGATGGTGCCACCACCATGCTTCACCGTAGGGATGCTGCAACCATCATGCTTCACTGTAGGGATGGTACCACCACCATGCTTCACCGTAGGGATGCTGCCACCCCCATGCTTCACCGTAGGGATGGTGCCACCACCATGCTTCACCGTATGGATGCTGCCACCACCATGCTTCACCGTAGGGATGCTGCCACCACCATGCTTCACCATAGGGATGGTACCAGGTCTCCTCCAGAGAGGTGAGGTCTTAATCGGAAAAGACACAGAGCTAAACACAAGCCATTGTACATCTGAGAGTGCTAGTGGAGACAGCCATTAGGAGGGTGAAGGATATCTGGGACACGATTATCTCACTCACTCTGACAGGCTGTCAATCAACTATGGAAAAACTGATGATTATTGGTGAACGACCAGGACCTCTGGATCTGCAAATGAATGATTGATGATTTTAGTTAATTAGGTCATTATAGCTTTATACCTACGTGTACATATCTTTTTTGCGATTATTATAAATTTATGACATAATTTGTATACTGACTATATATTGATAAATAATAAATTGATGTTTAATGAACACGAAGGTGTTTTGGGATTTAGTGATTGCATAATTAATTAATCTGTTAAAAGAGAGATCTTTTTATCTTGAAGATCATATTCAAATAATACTTTCGAATATTCGGTCTGTGACATGTTATGTTTATAAACAAAGATTCAGTCAGTAGAATCATTTACTCTAAATGTTGCTAACATCTACATTTAGCAGATGCTCTTATCCAGAGCAACGTGGGAATTAAACCCTCTACCCTGGTATTGCAAACACCATGTCCTACCAACTAAGCCACACGGGACAAACAAATTCACACAATTCATCCATTTAATAGCCTTGGGTAACAATGTTCCAGTGCCCTGCCAATAGACTGACATCTGTGTAGCTGTAGAAGAAGAAGAGGTTAAGCGTCTCTCATCTCTGCTATCAAAACATCTTCTCTGCAAACTTTCTCTACTGTAATGTCACTTTTAATGCTTGTGATGAAGTCGGACCAATCTAAACCGGTAACAGTCAGTTGGCCCTGGACTTGCAAGTGATATTTGTGGCTATGTTTAAGCTTGGCTTGGCTTGGCTTGGCCATTGACAATGTTAATCAGTTACACTCTAAACTTGACCCCGAAGGGTGGCGTTGCGGAAGGGTCATAGAACTTTCACTTCAGGGTTTGGGGGACATCTGGGTTTAACAAAACCACACGTTTTGATCAGGGCTTTCAATAATTCATAAACGTTCTGTAGGAGCTCTGGCTCAAGCTCAAGACACTTTCTCATAGCTTCGGTTTGCCGCCGCTCACCTTTAATAGGTATTCTTAAAGGTGAAGGAACTGACAGGAACTGTCAGGAATGTCCACCAGAACTGCATTGGGCCGGTATCCTAGTGGTTAGAGCGTCAGGCCGGTAGCTTAATGGTTAGAGCGTCGGGCCGGTAGCCTAGTTGTTAGAGCGTCGGGCCGGTAGCCTAGTGGTTAGAACGTCGGGCCGGTAGCCTAGTGGTTAGAGCGTCGGGCCGGTAGCCTAATGGTTAGAGCGTCGGGCCGGTAGCCTAGTGGTTAGAGCATCGGGCCGGTAGCCTAATGGTTAGAGCGTCGGGCCGGTAGCCTAGTGGTTAGAGCGTCGGGCCGGTAGCCTAATGGTTAGAGCGTCGGGCCGGTAGCCTAGTGGTTAGAGCGTTGGGCCGGTAATCTAAATGTTGCTGGATTGAATCCCAGAGTTGGCAAGGTAAAAATCTTCTGCCCATGAACAAGGCAGTTAACCCACTGTTCCCTGGGAGCTGAAGACGTGGGTGTCGATTATGTCAGCCCCCCGCACCTCTCTGGTTAAATGCGGAAGACACATTTCAGTTGAAGGCATTCAGTTGAACTGACTAGGTTTCCCCTTTTCCGTGCATGTGTGCGTGAGAGGAGAAAGCGGTAGCAGAATTACATAGTCATCTGATAAGTAATGTTGTCCTTTTGTGCTGAACCCACAGATTCAATCAGTTTGTCCTTGGCTTGTTTCAGGCTGAGCTGTGTGTGACTACCATTAGTAGTGGTGCTAGGAACAAACAGCCATTGTGATGTATTACACAACTTTGGTCTGTGTGTGTCGCATCACTGGCCGGCTAGAGAGAGATATTCTAGTGTATTCCCCAGATGAGACTGATTCCTCATGTCTAGAGGACAGATGTGTCAGACAGACTACACCTCCATTAGGGTCCATAGGAACAGTGATGCACTATTTAGTGAATATGGTGTAGCCATTTGGGATACATCAACGCTTCACTCTGCCACCAACCCACCTGGCACATAAAGATAGGCCTCTCTGTCAACCAGCACCAGGTTGCCCCCGGCAACCACTGTCCTGCCAATTCCCCCAAAGGCCTCTGGGAGCTAGAAGACTACAGACCACGTAAACACACAGAGTATAACCCATGTAGACAGAACAGAAAACAATTTGTAGTTAAAACAAGTAGAGAGAGTGAGGGAGTGAGGGAGGGAGGGAGGGAGAGACTGAAGCTGGAGGGGAGAGAAGTAAAGTGGAACAGAGAGACTGAACTAGATCAGGGACACACCACATGTTATTGATAAAGCGTTGAAATTACAGTAATGGATCAATAATGAATAAGATCCCTATACACTGAACAGTAAGTCTGCAGGACTCTGTGTCTATCTGTGTCTCCTCTCCTCTCCTCTCCTCTCCTCTCCTCTCCTCTCCTCTCCTCTCCTCTCCTCTCCTCTCCTCTCCTCTCCTCTCCTCTCCTCTCCTCTCCTCTCCTCTCCTCTCCTCTCCTCTCCTCTCCTCTCCTCTCCTCTCCTCTCCCTTCCCTTCCCTTCTTTCCTACCCTTTGGCTCCAATGAGTTCTACCTCAGAGACATCTACTGATCTACTGATACCATCGGAACAGACATAACCACAGGGGTAAACACACACGCACACACTCACTCACAGATTACAAAGGAACTGGGTGGGACCTAAATCCTGTAAAATCAGTACTAGGAGACATGAAAATATACTAATATAATATAATATAAACATTTATTTGGTGGAAAACAGCAATACAGATAAAAAAGACTATTTTTTTCTAAATGTTTTGGAAGAAATGCATGAACACTTTCATATGTTAACAAACTTGTATCTGTAAATATGAATACAATTATTAAATTACAAGCCTAGTTGGTTTAGCCACAGAAAAATTGTTATTGTTAGCTGGATGGCTCACGAGTGTACATTACGTGTAAGATCTCTGTAGTCATATAATTCGTATCTCAGAACCATTTGCTTTACTAGTTACAGCCTGAGGTTAGCTAGCTAACATGGAACCTGGTTGGTTAGCTACATGCAGATTCAAGCAGGGTAGTATCGTCATCAGTTGGGATTATGGTTCATTGTTTAGCTATCAGTATATAATAGAATGTTCATAATGTCGATGCGACAGCTGTCGATAGACTTAGCTGGTAAATTTGCTCTGGCTATCTACTCTGATTTCAGAGCACTCTCATCTGAGTGTGCCAGAGCACAGAAGAACTGAGGAATTTACGAACGCTTGAATATGGCCCGTGTCAGTAAACTTTGGCAAAAAAAAATCATAATTAATTCATTGTGATTCAATTGTTGCCAGCAGCACAGTTGCAGTCACCAACTCTCTGTATTACATAAAAAATAGCCTAACCGGCTCTTCTAGGGCGAGTAAAATGGTCAGAGTGAGATGTTCTCTCATTTGTGTCTAGAAGTAGCTTGCAAACTAGCCAATGTTAGCCAGTTAGATTGGGTGCTCAACTCCTCGGCCAGAGCATCCAGTGTGCTCTCTCAACACACCGAGAGCGAAACTCTTAATTTACAAATGGACAATCTGACAGGGCTAAAGAGTGCTTAAGAGAACGATGCTGGGTGTCGACAAAAAAGAGCTCTCCAGTGGGTGTATGAAAACATTCAAAGGCCATTTTCTCAAAGGTTACAAGTTTATCACATTTCAAAGCATAAGGTAAACCCTTGCCCCAGTCTGAGGTCCTGAGCAATCTGGAGCAGGTTTTCATCAAAGATCTCTCTGCACTTTGCTCCATTCATCTTTCCCTCGATCCTGACTAGTCTCCCAGTCCCTGCCGCTGAAACACCCACACAGCATGATGCTGCCACCACCATGCTTCACCGTAAGGATGGTGCCAGGGTTACTCCAGACATGACGCTTGACATTCAGGCCAAAGTGTTCAATCTTGGTTTCATCAGACTAGAGAATCTTGTTTCTCATGGTCTGAGTCCTTTAGATGACTTTTGGCAAACTCCAAGTGGGCTGTCATGTGCCTTTTACTAAAGAGTGGCTTACATCTGGCCACTCTACCATAAAGACCTGATTGGTGGAGTGCTGCAGAGATGTTTGTCCTTCTGGAAGGTTCTCCCAGCTCCAATGAGGATCTCTGGAGCTCTGTCAGAGTGACCATTGGGTTCTTGGTAACATCCCTGAGAGTTCTTCCAGTGCCTCCACCAGTACAATCCTGAGGGCCCCTTTCCCACCTGAACCCAGTGGGATCCGTCTATCCATGCCACAGGGGTACGACGGAGGTGCTGCCAACTGTTATCTCCTCCAATTAAACCTTTACCTGACCATGGTCCAACCAGCTCCATCGGACCGCGAGAAGGGTTTTGCCCTCGTCTCGTGCCTCACCGGTAGAGCCCTGGAGTGGACCAGCGCCATGTGTGGAGGGGAAGATGCGGTGTTAGACCATTTTGAGGAGCTCACCCCCCGTTTCTTCGACCATCCACCCGAGGGCGGTGAGCATCTGTACCATCTGAGGCAGGAGACGAGGAGAGCCCAGGAGTTTAAAATCAAATCAACGTTTATTTGTCACGCCGAATATTTTTTTTAAATAGGTGTGCCAAAATGGTGCCCAAAAAAGGTATGTGTGTGTGTGTGTGTGTGTAGGTAAGTAAAGAAATAAAACAACAGTAGAAAGACATTTGAAAAAAGAGTAGCAAGGCTCTATACAGACACCTGTTAGTAGCAAGGCTCTATACAGACACCTGTTAGTAGCAAGGCTCTATACAGACACCTGTTAGTAGCAAGGCTATATACAGACACCTGTTAGTCAGGCTTATTGAGGTAGTATGTACATGTAGGTATCATTGAAGTGACTATGCATATATGATGAACAGAGAGTAGCAGAAGCGTAAAAAGAGGGGTTGGCGGGTGGTGGGACACGATGCAGATAGCCCAGTTAGCCAAAGTGCGGGAGCACTTATCGGGCGGGTCAATTTAGGTAGTTTGTACATGAATGTATAGTTAAAGTGACTAAGCATATATGATGAACAGAGAGTAGCAGCAGCGTAAAAGAGTGGTTGGGGGGGAAACAATGCAAATAGTCCAGGTAACCATTGGTTACCTGATCAGGATTCTTATGGCTTGGGGGTAAAATCTGTTGAGAAGCCTTTTTGTCCTAGACTGGCACTCCGGTACCGCTTGCCATGTGGTAGTAAAGAGAACAGTCTATGACTGGGGTGGCTGGGATCTTTGACAATTTTCAGGGCCTTCCTCTGACACCGCCTGGTGTAGAGGTCCTGGATGGCAGGCAGCTTTGCCCCAGTGATGTATTGGGCCGTATGCACTACCCTCTGAAGTGCCTTGCGGTCGGAGGCCGAGCAATTGCCGTACCAGGCAGTGATGCAACCGGTCAGGATGCTCTCAGTGTTGCAGCTGTAGAACCGTTTGAGGATCTTAGGACCCATGCCAAATCTTTTTAGTTTCCTGAGGGGGAATAGGCTTTGTCGTGCCCTCTTCACGACTGTCTTGGTGTGTTTGGACCAATCTAGCTTGTTGTTGATGTGGGCACCAAGGAATTTGAAGCTCTCAACCTGCTCCACTACAGCCCGTCGATGAGAATGGGGACGTGCTCGGTGCTCCTTTTCCTGTAGTCCACAATCATCTCCTTAGTCTTGGTTACATTGAGGGATAGGTTGTTATTCTGGCACCACCTGGCCAGGTCTCTGACCTCCTCCCTATAGGCTGTCTCGTCGTTGTCGTCAGGAAACGTAATGATGGTGTTGGAGTCGTGCCTGGCCATGCAGTCGTGGGTGAACAGGGAGTACAGGAGGGGACTGAGCATGCACCCCTGGGGAGCTCCAGTGTTGAGGATCACCACCTGGGGGCCCGCCTGTCAGGAAGTCCAGTTGCAAAGGGAGGTGTTTAGTCCCAGAATCCATAGCTTGGTGATGAGCTTTGACGGTACTCTGGTGTTGAACGCTGAGATGTAGTCAATGAACAGCATTCTCACATAGGTGTTCCTTTTGTCCAGGTGGGAACAGGCAGTGTGGAGTGCAATAGAGATTGCATCATCTGTGGATATGTTTGGGCGGTGGATCTAGGGTTTCTGGGATAATGGTGTTGATGTGAGCAATTACTGGTGGCAGGGTAGCCTAGTGGTTGGGGTGGCAGGGTAGCCTAGTGGTTAGAGCGTTGGGCTAGTAACCGAAAGGTTGCTAGTTTGAATCGCCAAGCTGACAAGGTGCAAATCTGTTGTTCTGCCCCTGTACAAGGCAGTCAACCCACTGTTCATAGGCCATCATTGAAAATAAGAATTTGTTCTTATTAACTGACTTGCCTAATCAAATAAAGGTACAAAATAAAATTACCAGCCTTTCAAAGCACTTCATGGCTACAGACGTGAGTGCTACGGGTCTGTAGTCATTTAGGTAGGTTGCCTTTGTGTTCTTGGGCACAGGGACTATGGTGGTCTGCTTGAAGCATTGCAGACTCAATCAGGGAAATGTTGAAAATGTCAGTGAAGACACCTGCCAGTTGGTCAGCACATGCCCGGGGCACACGTCCTGGTAATCAGTCTGGCCCCACAGTCTTGTGTTGACCTGTTGAAAGGTCTTACTGACGTCGGCTACGGAGAGCGTGATCACACAGTCGTTTGGAACAGCTGATGCTCTCATGCTCTCAACACGGCTCTCATGCAGTGTTGCTTGCCTCGAAGCGAGCATAGAAGTGATTTTGCTCGTCTGGTAGGCTTGTGTCACTGGGCAGCTCGCCGCTGTGATTCCCTTTGTAGTCTGTAACAGTTTGCAAGCCCTGCCACATCCAACGAGCGTCTTAGCCCTGTATTGACGCTTTGCCTGTTTGATGGTTCTTTGCAGGGAATAGCGGGATTTCTTGTAAGCTTCCGGGTTAGAGTCCCGCACCTTGAAAGCGGCAGCTCTACCCTTTAGCTCAGTGCGAATGTTGCCTGTAATCCATGGCTTCTGGTTGGGGTATGTACGTACAGTCACTCTGGGGACGACATCCTCAATACACTTATTGATAAAACCTGTGACTGATGTGGTCCTCAATGTCAACTGGAAGAATCCCGGAACATGTTCCAATCTTTGATAGCAAAGCAGTACTGTAGTTTAGCATCTGCTTCATCTGACCATTTTTTTAAAGACAGAGTCACTGGTGCTTCCTGTTTTAATTTTTGCTTGTAAGCAGGAATCAGGAGGATAGAGTTGTGGTCGGATTTACCAAACGGAGGGCGAGGGAGAGCTTTGTACGCATCTCTGAGTGTGGAGTACAGGTGATCTAGAATTTTTTTTCCTCTGGTTGCACATTTAACATGTTGATAGAGATGTGGTAGAACTGATTTAAGGTACCCTGCATTAAAGTCTCCGGCCACTAGGAGCTCCACCTCTGGGTGAGTGGTTTCCTCTTTGCTTATTTCCTTATACAGCTGACTGAGTGCGGTCTTAATGCTAGCATCTGTCTGTGGTGGTAAATAAACAGCCACGAAAAGTATAGTTGAGAACTCTCTACGCAAGTAGTGTGGCCTGCAGTTTATCACAATATACTCAACTTCAGGAGAGCAAAATCTAGAGACTTCCTTAGGTTTCATGCATCATCTGTTGTTTACAAATATGCACAGACCGCACCCCCTCGTCTTACCGGAGTGCGCTGTTCTATCCTGCCGGTGCAGTGTGTATTCCGCTAGCGTGCTACCTGAATATCCATGTCGTCATTCAGCCACGATTCCGTGAAGGATAATTACACTTTATATTACATTTTTTTATGTCCCGTTGGTAGGATATTCGTTATCTTACCTTGTATAGTTTATTGTCCAATGATTGCAAGGTGGCGAATAATATTAATGGTAACGTTCCTAGGTGTCTTCTGCGGGTCCGGACGAGGCATCCGGCTCTTTGTCCTCTGCGTAGCTTCCTTTTGCGAATAATTGGGATGTCTCCCCTGTGGGTCGTTTGGAGAATATCATGTGAGTCCTGCTTGCTGCTGTTGTTGTTGTTGTTGATGAAAGACATTTTCGTCTAATCCGAGGTGAGTGATCACTGTCCTGATATCCAGAAGCTCTTTTCTGACGTAAAATACGGTTGCAGAAACATTATGTACAAAATAATTTACAAATATCTCATAAAAAGAACACATAATAACACAATTGGTTAGGATTGATTACCGCTGCAGTCTGAGCAAGGACGTCCATCAGGAGCTGGCCTGCAGAGACACCACCCTCACCTTCGACCATCCGGCTGGACAACCATCCGGCTGGACAACCATCCGGCTGGACAACCTGCTGGCTACTCGAGGGAGACCGGAGGGGGTTCCCGCTCGTGCACCGTCTGTGGCCGCAGAGGGTACACTGCTGGTCGGTGCCGGGTTGGTACCTCTGGCTCTTGCGTCACCCCAGGTGAGCGGCACCATTCTCACTCAGAGCCCTCTGTCACACATATATTTGTGTCTGTCACTTTTCCCTAATTTTCCCCGTGTTCCCAGCATAAGGTGCTAGTAGATTCAGGCTCGGCCTCATTCTCACTGGGAATTTCATTGATAAAGCGTTAGCTCATAGTTTAGGGACCCCTATTGTTCCTGTGGACGTGCCTTTCCCCGTTCACGCCTTAGATAGTCGCCCATTAGGGTCAGGGCTTATCAGGGAGGCCACTGCTCCTATGAGTATGGTTATGCAGGGGGGTCACACGGAAACGATTAGACTTTTCCTTATTGACTCTCCTGCGTATCCCATGGTGCTGGACCTACCCTGGTTAGCTTGTCTACCCCATTGTTTCTTGGCCACAGAGGGCTCTCATGGGGTGGTCGCGAAAGTGCTCAGGTAGGTGTTTAGGGGTTTCCGTTGGTGCTACTCTGGTGGAAAGTCCAGACCAGGTCTCCACCATGCACATTCCCCCAGACTATACCGATTTGGCATGCAAAACTCTGGGGACACACAGTTATCAACTGACCCAATGTGATCATTCTCGCTGGGGATACACTTCCCAGGAGTCAAGTGTATCCCCAACTACCACCCAATCGACGGGGGGATTGTGCGATAAATCTCCTGGTAGATGCTGCACTTCCCAGGAGTCAAGTGTATCCCCTGTCGCAAGCGGAGAAGGTGGCTATGGAGACATATGTCTCAGAATCCCTGCGTCAGGGGTACATTCGGTCCTCCACTTCACCCGTCTCCTCGAGTTTCTTCACCTGTCTCCTAAAGGTCTGCGCCTGTGCATTGATTATCGAGGTCTCAATGAAATCATGGTCAGGTACAGTTACCCGCTACCTCTTATCGCCACGGTGATTGAGTCAATGCACGGGGCGCGCTTCTTCACAAAACTGGATCTCAGGAGTGCGTACAACCTGGTGCGTATCCGAGAGGGAGACGAGTGGAA
>NC_034185.2:2707205-2789342 GCF_002021735.2 Oncorhynchus kisutch
AAGGAGATAGAAGGAGACAGTGTGGGACAGCCAAAGGAGATAGAAGGAGACTGTGTGGGACAGCCAAAGGAGATAGAAGGAGACTGTGTGGGACAGCCAAAGGAGATAGAAGGAGACCGTGTGGGAAAGCCAAAGGAGATAGAAGGAGACCGTGTGGGACAGCCAAAGGAGATAGAAGGAGACTGTGTGGGACAGCCAAAGGAGATAGAAGGAGACTGTGTGGGACAGCCAAAGGAGATAGAAGGAGACAGTGTGGGACAGCCAAAGGAGATAGAAGGAGACAGTGTGGGACAGCCAAAGGAGATAGAAGGAGACTGTGTGGGACAGCCAAAGGACATAGAAGGAGACCCTGTGTGACAGCCAAAGGAGATAGAAGGAGACCGTGTGGGACAGCCAAAGGAGATAGAAGGAGACCGTGTGGGACAGCCAAAGGAGATAGAAGGAGACTGTGTGGGACAGCCAAAGGAGATAGAAGGAGACCGTGTGGGACAGCCAAAGGACATAGAAGGAGGCAGTGTGGGACAGCCAAAGGAGATAGAAGGACACAGTGTGGGACAGCCAAAGGAGATAGAAGGAGACCGTGTGGGAAAGCCAAAGGAGATAGAAGGAGACCGTGTGGGACAGCCAAAGGAGATAGAAGGAGACAGTGTGGGACAGCCAAAGGAGATAGAAGGAGACTGTGTGGGACAGCCAAAGGACATAGAAGGAGACCGTGTGGGACAGCCAAAGGAGATAGAAGGAGACCGTGTGGGACAGCCAAAGGAGATAGAAGGAGACTGTGTGGGACAGCCAAAGGAGATAGAAGGAGACCGTGTGGGACAGCCAAAGGAGATAGAAGGAGACCGTGTGGGACAGCCAAAGGAGATAGAAGGAGACTGTGTGGGACAGCCAAAGGAGATAGAAGGAGACAGTGTGGGACAGCCAAAGGACATAGAAGGAGGCAGTGTGGGACAGCCAAAGGAGATAGAAGGACACAGTGTGGGACAGCCAAAGGAGATAGAAGGAGACCGTGTGGGAAAGCCAAAGGAGATAGAAGGAGACCGTGTGGGACAGCCAAAGGAGATAGAAGGAGACAGTGTGGGACAGCCAAAGGAGATAGAAGGAGACTGTGTGGGACAGCCAAAGGACATAGAAGGAGACCGTGTGGGACAGCCAAAGGAGATAGAAGGAGACCGTGTGGGACAGCCAAAGGAGATAGAAGGAGACAGTGTGGGACAGCCAAAGGAGATAGAAGGAGACTGTGTGTGACAGCCAAAGGAGATAGAAGGAGACTGTGTGGGACAGCCAAAGGAGATAGAAGGAGACAGTGTGGGACAGCCAAAGGACATAGAAGGAGACCGTGTGGGACAGCCAAAGGAGATAGAAGGAGACCGTGTGGGACAGCCAAAGGAGATAGAAGGAGACTGTGTGGGACAGCCAAAGGACATAGAAGGAGACTGTGTGGGCCAGCCAAAGGAGATAGAAGGAGACCGTGTGGGACAGCCAAAGGAGATAGAAGGAGACCGTGTGGGACAGCCAAAGGAGATAGAAGGAGACAGTGTGGGACAGCCAAAGGAGATAGAAGGAGACTGTGTGGGACAGCCAAAGGACATAGAAGGAGACTGTGTGGGACAGCCAAAGGAGATAGAAGGAGACCGTGTGGGACAGCCAAAGGAGATAGGAGACAATGTGGGACAGCCACATGAGATAGAAGGACACAGTGTGGGACAGCCACATGAGATAGAAGGACACAGTGTGGGACAGCCAAAGGAGATAGAAGGGCACAGTGTGGGACAGCCAAAGGAGATAGGAGAAAATGTGGGACAGCCAATGAAGATATAAGTTGCGTCCCATAGCAAAGAAGAATATAACCCCCAACCTCAGGAACATTAAGCTGGCATTTGCTTTGGGAATGTTTCCCATTCAACCACACAAACACTCCCATTAAAGTGTTCACCCCCATTGACATTTTTAATATTTTGCTGCCTTACAACTTGGAATTAAAATATATATATTTTTTTTTTGGGGGGGGGTGTATCATTTGATTTACACAACATGCCTACCACTTTGAAGATGTAAAATAGTTTTTATATAAATAAATAAGACAAAAAAACAGAAAGCTTGAGTATTAAATATTCACCCCCCCAAGTCAATACTTTGTGGAGACACATTTTTTGCAGCAATTACAGTCACACGTCTCTTGGGGTATGTCTCTTTAAAAGCTTGGCATATCGAGCCACTGGGATTTGTTTCCCATTCTTCAAGGCAACACTGCTCCAGCTCCTTCAAGTTGGATGGGTTCAGCTGGTGTACAGCAATCGGGCCACCCTCAGGTGGTGAGGGTAGGTAACAACATCTCCACCCCGCTGATCCTCAACACTAGGGCCCCACAAGGGTGTGTTCTGAGCCCTCTCCTGTACTCCCTGTTCACCGACGACTGCATGGCCACGGACACCTCCAACTCAATCATTAAGTTTGCTGACGACACTACAGTGGTAGGCTTGATTACCAACAACGACGAGATGGCCTACAGAGAGGAGGTGAGGGCCCTCGGAGTGTGGTGTCAGGAAAATAACCTCACACTCACACTCAATGTCAACAAAACAAAGGAGATGATTGTGGACTTCAGGAAACAGCAGGGGAAGCACCCCCCTATCCACATCGACTGGACAGTAGTGGAGAGGGTGGAAAGTTTTTAGTTCCTCGGCGTACACATCACGGACAAACTGAATTGGTCCACCCACGCAGACAGCATCGTGAAGAAGGCACAGCAGCGCCTCTTCAACCTCAGGAGGCTGAAGAAATTTGGCTTGTCACCAAAAGCACTCACAAACTTCTACAGATGCACAAGAGCATCCTGTCGGGCTGTATCACCGCCTGGTACGGCAACTGCTCCGCCCACAACCGTAAGGCTCTCCAGAGGATAGTGAGGTCTGCACAACGCATCACCAGGGGCAAACTACCTGCCCTCCAGGACACTTACAGCACCCGATGTCACAGGAAGGCCATAAAGATCATCAAGGACAACAACCACCCGAGCCACTGCCTGTTCACCCCACTATCATCCAGAAGGCGAGGTCAGTACAGGTGCATCAAATCTGGGACCGAGAGACTGAAAAACAGCTTCTATCTCAAGGCCATCAGACTGTTAAACAGCCACCACAGCCACCACAACAGCCACCACTAACATTGTACCATCACTCATTCATATATCTTTATGTACATATTCTTTATCACTTTACACTTGTGTCTATAAGGTAGTAGTTCTGGAATTGTTAGTTAGATTACTTGTTGGTTATTACTGCATTGTCAGAACAAGAAGCACAAGCATTTCGCTACACTCACATTAACATCTGCTAACCATGTGTGTGTGACAAATACATTTTGATTTGATTTTGATTTGATTTGAATCTTTAAGTCCCAATTGGATTGAGGTCTGGGCTATGACTAGGCCAGCCCAAGACATTTAAATGTTTCCCCTTAAACCACTCGAGTGTTGCTTTAGCAGCATGCTTAGGAGCATTGTTCTGCTGGAAGGTGAATACTCTTTCCAAGGCTGTCCACCGAGAGAGATCCCCGGCGATTCCAGGCATTCCACGTAAAATACATTCATGATTTCTTACTCGAAGTGGGCGAAGGTTCGTGTGCAAAGTATATGGTTGCTGTAGGTGAGAGTAGTTTCTAAATTTACCAATATTAAGTGTCTCTGTCCCTCTCTCTCCCTCCCTCTCCATCTCTTCTTTAACAAGCATCAATGTCCTTGTCCTTGCCACTAGGGACCTGTTCTTGTTTTCAGCATATTACGTCTCCAGTCAATAACCGATGAAAAGTGTGTATGTTTATCTTGTGTTACCATGTAGTTAGCTAGTAAATAAATAATTGAACCAATTTGTGTAGCACTGAATTTTAAGTAAGGCTGTTTTTTTGCAGATGTAAAGAGGTTATGACTGTTCAGTATGATGATATGATATGATATGAGATTATGATTAATAATTTGTATTTTTACAGATGTGATAGGTCAAGACCTTTAGAGTTTCATTCGGGAGATGGTAACTCTTTAAAGAACCTATTATGTGGTGCCACAAATCCTAATGAGTTAATTGTTGAATTGGTAACAAATAAACATAGTTACGTAATTAGATAAATAACAGTCTTCAGATTGATGTTAAAGTCAAGTCACGACAAAAGGATCCCAAAATGATTGTCAGTTTTATTTGTCATACGTTTCCCCCATTGGTTTTTCCTCCACTGACTACACTGAATAATACAGTGTTATATAATGGAGAGTTTTATCTTTAATATCATGTGTAATGTAAGTGTCTTAATGTTTTCGAACCCCAGAAAGAGTAGCTGCAGGGATCCCTAATAAAATGCAAATCACGGCATGTCATCTGACAGCAGTTATGTAGAGTCCTGTTCTCGAGTCCAGCACAGTAAAAAACGAATTAGCAGCTTCCATTCAGTCAGCGCATGAAATCGCTTCACCAGGCCAAATATATACAGTCGTTCCTGGAAATATGAATAGAGTATATATTATAGACATGTTTGCATAGTGGTGAATCTATCAGCCTCATGTAGGAGAGTGCACTTTTTGTAGCACACAAAGGGCCAGTGGTGTAGTGGAGGGTAAACACTAAGGGTCAGTGTGTAGTGGAGGGTAAACACTAAGGGACAGTGGTGTAGTGGAGGGTAAACACTAAGGGACAGTGGTGTAGTGGAGGGTAAACACTAAGGGACAGTGGTGTAGTGGAGGGTAAACACTAAGGGTCAGTGTGTAGTGGAGGGTAAACACTAAGGGACAGTGGTGTAGTGGAGGGTAAACACTAAGGGACAGTGGTGTAGTGGAGGGTAAACACTAAGGGTCAGTGTGTAGTGGAGGGTAAACACTAAGGGACAGTGGTGTAGTGGAGGGTAAACACTAAGGGTCAGTGTGTAGTGGAGGGTAAACACTAAGGGTCAGTGGTGTAGTGGTGTAGTGGAGGGTAAACACTAAGGGTCAGTGGTGTAGTGGAGGGTAAACACTAAGGGTCAGTGTGTAGTGGAGGGTAAACACTAAGGGACAGTGGTGTAGTGGTGTAGTGGAGGGTTAACACTAAGGGTCAGTGGTGTAGTGGAGGGTAAGCACTAAGGGCCAGTGTGTAGTGGAGGGTAAACACTAAGGGCCAGTGGTGTAGTGGAGGGTAAGCACTAAGGGCCAGTGTGTAGTGGAGGGTAAACACTAAGGGCCAGTGGTGTAGTGGAGGGTTAACACTAAGGGCCAGTGGTGTAGTGGAGGGTTAACACTAAGGGCCAGTGGTGTAGTGGAGGGTAAACACTAAGGGTCAGTGGTGTAGTGGAGGGTAAACACTAAGGGCCAGTGGTGTAGTGGAGGGTAAACACTAAGGGCCAGTGGTGTAGTGGAGGGTAAACACTAAGGGTCAATGGTGTAGTGGAGGGTTAACACTAAGGGTCAATGGTGTAGTGGAGGGTTAACACTAAGGGCCAGTGGTGTAGTGGTGTAGTGGAGGGTAAACACTAAGGGCCAGTGGTGTAGTGGTGTAGTGGAGGGTTAACACTAAGGGTCAGTGGTGTAGTGGAGGGTAAACACTAAGGGCCAGTGGTGTAGTGGAGGGTAAACACTAAGGGCCAGTGGTGTAGTGGAGGGTAAACACTAAGGGACAGTGGTGTAGTGGAGGGTAAACACTAAGGGACAGTGGTGTAGTGGTGTAGTGGAGGGTAAACACTAAGGGCCAGTGGTGTAGTGGAGGGTAAACACTAAGGGCCAGTGGTGTAGTGGAGGGTAAACACTAAGGGTCAGTGGTGTAGTGGAGGGTAAACACTAAGGGACAGTGGTGTAGTGGAGGGTAAACACTAAGGGCCAGTGGTGTAGTGGTGTAGTGGAGGGTAAACACTAAGGGCCAGTAGTGTTGTAGTGCAGGGTAAACACTAAGGGCCAGTGGTGTAGTGGAGGGTAAACACTAAGGGTCAGTGGTGTAGTGGAGGGTAAACACTAAGGGCCAGTAGTGTAGTGGAGGGTAAACACTAAGGGCCAGTAGTGTAGTGGAGGGTAAACGCAGGTATAAACCCTGTACCCACCTTTTTTAAGTGGCATTTCTTATACTCACTTCTTAATCCCTACTGTTGCATTTCAAAACAGTGTAGGGGAGCTTTACATCTTAACAATGTAGCACAATAGAGAAATGCACAAAGTAGCCTACACAATTACAATGCACCTGAAATATATTCACACAGCCTAGTTTCATCGGAATTACATCTGCATGCAGCCCGAGTGGGCAGCTCTCAGCTGGTTCTGCCATGGGAGCAGCTAACAGAAGAACGACATCGGTAGCAGGTAAAGATGTTTCAACTTATATCTACCAGTAAATGGTTAACTAAGACAACCATGGGTATTGAAAAAGTACTGTCCGAAGTGTTGGTTAGTAGGCTATTTGTGATGCACAATTTTCATCATGTGCTGTTTACGTTTAAAGTTGAACTAACAGCGTATTAACTACTTTGCAGATATGAAACAAACAGAATCATAAATATCAGTTAAAAAAATATATTACATTTCCCAGTTTTAAGCTACAAAACCAATTTTATGAGAAGTTTAAAAAAATAGTTTATATTTGCTTCAACGTTCCATGGAGTGAATTTCGATCACAGATTCAACCACAAAGACCAGGGAGGTTTTAATAATAGGATCTATGTGACTCAACGTTCCATGGTGTACAGTAAGATGTTGGCAGAATAGATGGATGCAGTTCAATACATGATTCATATAATACACCAATACATTTCTTGGTAGGACAAAATATCAGGTTGTAAATCACAGCTGGGCTGGTATGTTGTTTGCTGCCTCCATTCAGGATCCACTGTTTCCGTGTTCAACGACTCTGGACAAAAACGGACGACTGTAACTATGGCTGGGAATGTCAATACAATCAACCTAGCAATGATCACAAGTCAGTCATAGCATGGCTAATAGGCTAGCATATCTATTTATGTAGGAAGATGAAAACATGGAGCCTAACTAGCTAGCTGCTGGGAGGCTGTCAAGCCATTTAAAGAGTGGATGAGTGACTGACTGTTTGCCCTTGTATCGTTTTTCGGAGGCTACACACAGCTAGAGGTGCAGGTGTCATTTGGTTAGCCAGCAAGAACTTGAACGACTGTTATTCAGTTAGCATATCTCTTGCGTTTGCAAATCCACTCTTGCTATCTACTCTGATTTCAGAGCAGTCTCATCTAAAGTGTTCCAGAGGGCAGAACAGCTGATGAATTTACGAACGTGCAACACTTGCTGAATGTTAAAGACATTGACAAAAAAATAGTAATCTTTAGTCAAGGACAATCTAGATAACATGTAAACAGACAAATCAGTAAACAGACAAACAGACTGTTACGGCAAATAAAATGGTCAGAGTGAGGTGCTCTCTCATTTGTGTCTGGAAGTAGTTAGCTAGCTAGCCAACTTTAGCCAGTTAACTTGGAATGTTTTTTGGGGACAAGCTGCAGAAGGACGAGGAGGGTACAATTCTGCATCGTTTGTCAGTGCAATTTTGACGGCCAACTAGCTGAAACAGTTTGACAGGGTTTGTCTAAATGTTTCTTTGTTAGATTTGAGCTCCTATTGCTCTGGCTAGCATTAGTTGTTGGTCTTGTTGTTGTTGACGTGCATAGCTGAGGGAGAGAGAGCCTACCTTATCCTGGTTGTTTGATCAATGGGACTGCAAAGTTCCCTAATGTAACAGGACTCCTGTGGTGTTTACATATTTGCAGAAATCAATTGAAATGTATTTATGGCTTTTGGTGAATGTGTTCTAATGATCTAAAGTCACGCTGTTGCTACTGATGACAGTCCCTACTGCCTGTAAACACACAGTCCAGTTCAAAGTGAATGATGACAGGCCCTACTGCCTGTAAACACACAGTCCAGTTCAAAGTGAATGATGACAGGCCCTACTGCCTGTAAACACACAGTCCAGTTCATAGTGAATGATGGCAGGCCCTACTGCCTGTAAACACACAGTCCAGTTCAAAGTGAATGATGGCAGGCCCTACTGCCTGTAAACACACAGTCCAGTTCATAGTGAATGATGACAGGCCCTACTGCCTGGAAACACACAGTCAAGTTCATAGTGAATGATGACAGGCCCTACTGCCTGTAAACACACGGTCCAGTTCATAGTGAATGATGACAGGCCCTACTGCCTGTAAACACACAGTCCAGTTCATAGTGAATGATGACAGGCCCTACTGCCTGTAAACACACAGTCCAGTTCAGAGTGAATGATGACAGGCCCTACTGCCTGTAAACACACAGTCCAGTTCATAGTGAATGATGACAGGCCCTACTGCCTGTAAACACACAGTCCCGTTCAAAGTGAATGATGACAGGGCCGTGTGGCAAATGGCTTGTTTGTATAAAGGCCTACTGTATGTCTGATTGTATATAGCACACCGGTCTGTATAGACTCGGTCCTTGATAAGACAGATGGTTTTATTCAGGTGTATTATTGCAGTGTCTATTCATTTTACAATCACACGGCCGCTTTCCCACACTTTAGTGCTATAGAATTTTCACAAATGCCTTAGTAGACGTCATTCCAAAACATTCAAATCATGTATGAAAAAGCGAAAATTACCAAATCTAACGCTTGTCACCAGAGAGAGGATCATTCATCCTAGTTACCAGAGAGAGGATCATTCATCCTAGTTACCAGAGAGAGGATCATTCATCCTAGCTACCAGAGAGAGGATCATTCATCCTAGCTACCAGAGAGAGGATCATTCATCCTAGCTACCAGATATAGGATCATTCATCCTAGCTACCAGAGAGAGGATCATTCATCCTAGCTACCAGAGAGAGGATCATTCATCCTAGCTACCAGAGAGAGGATCATTCATCCTAGCTACCAGCGAGAGGGTCATTCATCCTAGCTACCAGAGAGAGGATCATTCATCCTAGCTACCAGAGAGAGGATCATTCATCCTAGCTACCGGAGAGAGGATCATTCATCCTAGCTACCAGAGAGAGGATCATTCATCCTAGCTACCAGAGAGAGGATCATTCATCCTAGTTACCAGAGAGAGGATCATTCATCCTCGCTACCAGAGAGAGGATCATTCATCCTAGCTACCAGAGAGAGGATCATTCATCCTAGCTACCAGAGAGAGGATCATTCATCCTAGCTACCGGAGAGAGGATCATTCATCCTAGCTACCAGAGAGAGGATCATTCATCCTAGCTACCAGAGAGAGGATCATTCATCCTAGCTACCAGAGAGAGGATCATTCATCCTAGCTACCAGAGAGAGGATCATTCATCCTAGCTACCGGAGAGAGGATCATTCATCCTCGCTACCAGAGAGAGGATCATTCATCCTAGTTACCGGAGAGAGGATCATTCATCCTCACTACCAGAGAGAGGATCATTCATCCTAGTTACCAGAGAGAGGATCATTCATCAGACTGTTTTAGGTGTCAAGCCGAATTTCTTCAGCCTCCTGAGGTTGAAGAGGCGCTGCTGCGCCTTCTTCACCACGCTGTCTGTGTGGGTGGACCATTTCAGTTTGTCGTTGATGTGTACGCCGAGGAACTTAAAACTTTCCACCCGCTCCACTACTGTCCTGTTGATGTGGGTGGGAGGGTGCTCCTTCTGCTGTTTCCTGAAGTCCATGATCATCTCCTTTGTTGGCAAACATCTGATGCCCATGCAAGCTTGTTTTTATTATATTGTTCTCTGTTCAATGCAACAATTTAAAAAATGAGTGCTAACCTAAATACCCATCTAGGCATAATCCACAGTTGTGACCCTAATTTCAGAGTTTTTTGTAACCTGCCAAACCCCTTGCAACATTGAAACGAATGCGTCCCTGCCTGGTACGGCAACTGCTTGGCATCCTACCGTAAGGCACTACAGAGGGTACGGCCCAGTACATCTCTGGGACCAAGCTTCCTGTAATGCAGTACCTCTATACTCACTGTCAGACTCCTAATTGACAGGGACATGATCCTCATATTCAGAAAGTTCTTCATCTTCCAAAGGGGAAAGTGCACCTTTCAAACTAGCTTCTCTCTCTGAAGAAAAATGATTTCTAAGGCCCTCTGAGCAGAGATTATTTTTTGCCATACTGATTGATTGTGGTAAGGAGCCACACATGCAAAGCTTTTTATTTGTTGTGTCCCTCCCCACAATTTGCACCTGGCTGGGGTAGATTGTGTGAAAATATATATATATTTCTTTTTACAATGTTTCGAAATAATTTTGCGAAATAATGTATTGTTTTAACATTGTGCAGGTTCCTGCAAGACATTGTGTAGTTTCACACGCTACAAAGGCTAAAGAGTGGGAGAAAAGTGGGAGACAGGCAGGGAGACAGACAGACAGGCAGGGAGAGAGACAGACAGACAGGCAGGGAGACAGACAGACAGGCAGGCAGGGAGACAGTCAGACAGGCAGGGAGACAGACAGACAGACAGACAGACAGGGAGACAGGCAGACAGGCAGGGAGACAGACAGGCAGGCAGGAAGGGAGATAGACAGGCAGGCAGGGAGACAGGCAGACAGGCAGGGAGACAGGCAGACAGGCAGGGAGACAGGCAGACAGGCAGGGAGACAGGCAGGGAGACAGGCAGGGAGACAGGGAGACAGACAGGTTCTTGGTGTTGAAACAGCAGGCCCAGGGAGACAGACAGGCAGACAGGCAGGGAGACAGACAGGTTCTTGGTGCTATGTTGAAACAGCAGGCCTAGGTAGACAGACAGGTTCTTGGTGCTATGTTGAAACAGCAGGCCCAGGGAGACAGACAGACAGGCAGGCAGGGAGACAGAGAGGTTCTTGGTGCTATGTTGAAACAGCAGGCCCAGGTAGACAGACAGGTTCTTGGTGCTATGTTGAAACAGCAGGCCCAGGTAGACAGACAGGTTCTTGGTGCTATGTTGAAACAGCAGGCCCAGGGAGGAGGAAGACAGAGTGAAGGCACACAGCAAACCTTTTTGTTTCATCTTTACTTATTTTCGCCTACACACACACTTTTATTACTCTCTGGTAACCACATATGTAATATACATGTGTTGGGGGGTGCACTCAATGAAAATGTGTTATTTTAAATGTTCTTCACAGAAAATGAGCCAAGGCCAATGAGTCTCAGGTTGAAAAGATCATTAATTGTATACTTTTACTTTAATTAAACATTGAAAATGGGTCCAACAGACCAGAACACCACACAAGGGTTAACTAGCTAGCCAACAGTTACATGCTATATGTATCCGTTCACTGTTGGCCAGTTTTGTCACCACCCTCTTCCCTCAACTTTTTAATTACGCCGACAAACACATCGTTGCTCGTTGTGAATTCAGTGTTCTTCTGTATACTCCATGTCAGAATGAGAGGGGGGGATATGTCGGTTTAAAACAGCTCTGAGTCAAGCGTAGCAGCTAACATTAATCCAATATTCTTAGCCATTCATGTTTTTCACTGAACCATAAAAGTCCCTCGGTTCCGTTTTTGTTGAATTCCCAAACTCACACAGTGTCCCTTTTTCTGCCCGCCAGTCATTGAAGCAGGTAGGGCCCACTTGGTTGGTAGGGGCCACTTGGTTGGTTTCACAGTGTTCTGGTAGGGGACACTTGGTTGGTTTCACAGTGTTCTGGTAGGGCCCACTTGGTTGGTTTCACAGTGTTCTGGTAGGGGCCACTTGGTTGGTTTCACAGTGTTCTGGTAGGGGCCACTTGGTTGGTTTCACAGTGTTCTGGTAGGGCCCACTTGGTTGGTTTCACAGTGTTCTGGTAGGGCCCACTTGGTTGGTTTCACAGTGTTCTGGTAGGGGCCACTTGGTTGGTTTCACAGTGTTCTGGTAGGGCCCACTTGGTTGGTTTCACAGTGTTCTGGTAGGGCCCACTTGGTTGGTTTCACAGTGTTCTGGTAGGGCCCACTTGGTTGGTTTCACAGTGTTCTGGTAGGGCCCACTTGGTTGGTTTCACAGTGTTCTGGTAGGGGCCACTTGGTTGGTTTCACAGTGTTTTGGTAGGGGCCACTTGGTTGGTTTCACAGTGTTCTGGTAGGGGCCACTTGGTTGGTTTCACAGTGTTCTGGTAGGGGCCACTTGGTTGGTTTCACAGTGTTCTGGTAGGGGCCACTTGGTTGGTTTCACAGTGTTCTGGTAGGGGCCACTTGGTTGGTTTCACAGTGTTCTGGTAGGGGCCACTTGGTTGGTTTCACAGTGTTCTGGTAGGGCCCACTTGGTTGGTTTCACAGTGTTCTGGTAGGGCCCACTTGGTTGGTTTCACAGTGTTCTGGTAGGGGCCACTTGGTTGGTTTCACAGTGTTCTGGTAGGGGCCACTTGGTTGGTTTCACAGTGTTCTGGTAGGGGCCACTTGGTTGGTTTCACAGTGTTCTGGTAGGGGCCACTTGGTTGGTTTCACAGTGTTCTGGTAGGGGCCACTTGGTTGGTTTCACAGTGTTCTGGTAGGGCCCACTTGGTTGGTTTCACAGTGTTCTGGTAGGGGCCACTTGGTTGGTTTCACAGTGTTCTGGTAGGGGCCACTTGGTTGGTTTCACAGTGTTCTGGTAGGGCCCACTTGGTTGGTTTCACAGTATTCTGTTAGGGCCCACTTGGTTGGTTTCACAGTGTTCTGGTAGGGGCCACTTGGTTGGTTTCACAGTGTTCTGGTAGGGCCCACTTGGTTGGTTTCACAGTGTTCTGGTAGGGGCCACTTGGTTGGTTTCACAGTGTTCTGGTAGGGGCCACTTGGTTGGTTTCACAGTGTTCTGGTAGGGCCCACTTGGTTGGTTTCACAGTGTTCTGGTAGGGCCCACTTGGTTGGTTTCACAGTGTTCTGGTAGGGGCCACTTGGTTGGTTTCACAGTGTTCTGGTAAGGGTAAGGGCCCACTTGGTTGGTTTCACAGTGTTCTGGTAAGGGTAAGGGCCCACTTGGTTGGTTTCACAGTGTTCTGGTAAGGGCCACTTGGTTGGTTTCACAGTGTTCTGGTAGGGCCCACTTGGTTGGTTTCACAGTGTTCTGGTAAGAGTCCACTTTGTTGGTTACACAGTGTTCTGATAAGGGTAAGGGCCCACTTTGTTGGTTACACAGTGTTCTGATAAGGGTGAGAGCCCACTTTGTTGGTTACACAGTGTTCTGGTAAGGGCCCACTTTGTTGGTTTCACAGTGTTCTGGTAAGGGCCCACTTTGTTTGGTTCCACAGTGTTCTGGTAAGGGCCCACTTTGTTTGGTTTCACAGTGTTCTGGTAAGGGCCCACTTTGTTGGTTTCACAGTGTTCTGGTAAGGGCCCACTTTGTTGGTTTCACAGTGTTCTGGTAAGGGCCCACTTTGTTGGTTTCACAGTGTTCTGGTAAGGGCCCACTTTGTTTGGTTTCACAGTGTTCTGGTAAGGGCCCATTTTGTTGGTTTCACAGTGTTCTGGTAAGGGTACACTTTGTTTGGTTTCACAGTGTTCTGGTAAGGGCCCATTTAGTTGGTTTCACAGTGTTCTGGTAAGGGTAAGGGCCCACCTTGTTGGTTCACAGTGTTCTGGTAAGGGTAAGATCCTACTTTATTGGTTTCACAGTGTTTTGGTAAGGGCCCACTTTGTTTGGTTTCATAGTGTTCTGGTAAGGGTAAGGGCCCACTTTATTGGTTTCACAGTGTTTTGGTAAGGGCCCACTTTGTTTGGTTTCACAGTGTTCTGGTAAGGGTAAGGACCCACTTTGTTGGTTTCACAGTGTTTTGGTAAGGGCCCACTTTGTTTGGTTTCACAGTGTTTGGTAAGGGCCCACTTTGTTTGGTTTCACAGTGTTCTGGTAAGGGCCCACTTTGTTTGGTTCCACAGTGTTCTGGTAAGGGCCCACTTTGTTTGGTTTCACAGTGTTCTGGTAAGGGCCCACTTTATTGGTTCCACAGTCTTCTGGTAAGGGCCCACTTTGTTTGTTTTCACAGTGTCATGACGTTGGCCTCGGGGTAGGTTTATGACAGTCATAATGTCACGCTCTTTCAAAATCGAACCCAGAAGCAGACCAGAACAAGGAGAGTAGGAAGAAGGTGAGTATTTATTTACAAGTGAATGTGAATGGGTAGATATATCCAGGTGGCGTAGCGGGCAGCGGTGGTGAGTTGATGGGAGTAAATAGGTGGATCCTATGGGGTAGCGGAATCCTCCGACGACCAGGCGGGAATGGGATAAATGATCCGGGTGAGTAACTGAAGACAGAACAAACGGAGGTAAGTTTAAGGCAAGCAATACGTAAAAAACAACTAAACTAATTCTATCCAACTTGAGGCTGATACTCTGGCACAACATACTGTTCATGGCTAATGATCCGGCAGGGAATGGATGTCAGGTCCGGGCTTATGAAGAGGAGAGATGATGATCAGGACCAGGTGTGCAGATAGCTGATGGGATACAGGTGCGGGTAATCAGAACTCCCAACTGGCTACATTGCCCGGCAACCAGACAGGGTGCGTTCCAGGACGCCGGAAAAAACACTCCAGGACAGAACACAGGCAAAAAACAGACTCAGGAAACGGGATTCGTGACAGTACCCCCCCTCCGACGAACGCCACCGGGCGGACTACCCGGAGCGCCAGGGTGGAGTCGGTAAAAGTCACGAAGCAGGTCATCGTCAAGGATCTGACGCCGAGGAATCCAACTCCTCTCCTCAGGACCATATCCTTCCCAATCCACTAAATACTGGAAACCTCGACCCCGCCGTCTGGAGTCCATGATGCGGCGCACCGTGTAGACAGGACCACCTCCGATCATCCGAGGAGGAGGAGGAGGAGGACGAGGAGGAGGGGGCAACAGAGGACTGAGGAGAACCGGCTTGAGGCAGGAGACATGAAAGGTGGGATGTACTCTTAGTGTAGCAGGCAACTTGAGTCGGACCACAACAGGATTAATGATCTTCTCCACTACAAACGGACCAATGAACTTCGGTGACAGTTTCCTCGACTCAGTCCGTAGAGGAAGATCCCGTGTAGCCAACCAAACCCTATCTCCGACGGTATAAGTGGGGGCAGGAATACGGCGACGATTCGCCTGGATCTGATACCGGTCAGAAACCTTAAGGAGGGCCTTCCTGGCCCGATGCCAGGTGCAGTGGCAACGACGAATGTGGGTCTGGACAGAAGGAACCGAGAGATCCTGCTCCTGAGAAGGAAACAAGGGAGGTTGGTAACCGTACAGGCACTGGAAGGGAGACATCCCAGTGGCAGATGAAGGGAGAGTATTATGAGCATACTCGACCCAGGGTAATTGAGAGGACCAAGAGGTGGGATCAGAGGGAACAAGACAGCACAGCGTGGACTCCATCTTCTGGTTGGCTCTCTCCGCCTGACCATTAGATTGGGGGTGAAATCCAGATGTGAGACTGACTGTAGCTCCAATGGCCAAACAGAAGGATTTCCAGACAGCAGAGGTAAACTGAGGACCACGGTCAGAAACAATGTCACAGGGCAACCCGTGGACCCTGAACACCTCCCTAACCAGGATCTCGGACGTCTCAGTGGCAGAAGGCAGCTTGGAGAGGGGAACAAAGTGGGCAAACTTGCTGAATCTATCCACAATGGTCAGAATAACCGTGTTACCAACAGAAGAGGGCAACCCCGTGACAAAATCCAGGGCCAGATGCGACCAAGGTCGCCGGGGAATAGGTAGGGGGTGAAGAAGCCCAGAGCTGGCCCGATTGGTACTCTTATTCTGCGCACAAACAGGACAAGCAGCAACAAATCTCCGGGTATCTTCTCCCATGGCAGGCCACCAAAATCGTCTGCGCAGTAGCGCCATGGTCCGAGCAACACCGGGGTGACAAGCTATCTTGCTGGCGTGGGACCACTGAAGGACAGCAGAATGAACCGACTCAGGCACGAACAACCGACCGGTTGGACCGTTATCGGGCCCGGGCTGTGTCCGAAAAGCCGCCATCACCTCCTCCTCAATCCTCCATGTAACGGCTTCCACGACAACGTTCTGGGGAAGAATCGTCTCAGTCCTGGCCCCACTCTCCTCCGTCTTGGAGAACATCCGGGACAGGGCGTCCGCCTTCCCGTTCTTCGACCCAGGTCGGAACGTCAGGGAAAAATTGAAGCGTCCAAAAAACAAAGCCCACCGGGCCTGACGGGAGTTGAGACGTTTAGCCGATTGCACGTAAGCCAGATTCTTGTGGTCAGTCCAGACCACAAACGGTTGCTCCGCTCCCTCCAACCAGTGACGCCACTCCTCCAAGGCAAGCTTCACAGCGAGAAGCTCCCGGTTACCCACATCGTAGTTTCTTTCAGCTGGAGAAAGACGACAAGAGTAGAAGGCGCAGGGATGGAGTTTACCGTCAGTGGAGCTACGCTGGGACAGGATGGCGCCCACCCCCACATCAGACGCATCCACCTCCACAACGAACTGACGGGAAGTGTCAGGTTGAGAAAGAATCGGGGCGTTGGTGAATCGGCTCTTCAAATCTAGAAATGCTCGGTCTGCCTCAGGAGACCAACAGAACTTTCTGGTGCAAGACGTCAGTACAGTTAAAGGGGCGGCCACCCGGCTGTAATCACGGATAAACCTCCGATAAAAATTTGCAAACCCCAGGAATCTCTAGAGCTGCAATCTCGTACCGGGCTGGACCCAATCCCGAACCGCCCGAACCTTCTCTTGGTCCATCTTGATCTCTCCCCTGGAGATGATGTACCCGAGGAAGGACGTCGTGTGGGCGTGAAAATCGCACTTCTCAGCCTTCACGAACAGACGGTTCTCCAATAACCGCTGCAGGACCTGCTTGACATGCTGAACGTGGCTAGAAAGCTCCTTCGAGAAGATGAGGATATCATCCAGGTAAACGAACACAAAAATACCAATCATATCTCTCAGAACGTCATTCACCATACTTTGGAACACAGCAGGAGCGTTGGTCAGTCCAAACGGCATCACCTGGTACTCGAAATGTCCCATCGGAGTATTGAACCCAGTCAACCACTCATCCCCCTCTTTGATCCGAACCAAATGATAAGCATTACGTAAATGAAGCTTCGTAAAAACCGTAGCACCCTGTAAAGAATCGAAAGCCGAACTCATCAAGGGCAGGGGATACTTGTTCTTGACCGTAATATCATTCAAACCCCGATAATCAATACACGGTCGAAGAGAGCCATCCTTCTTGCTCACAAAAAAAAATCCTGCTCCCAGAGGTGATGACGAGGGCCGAATGAGACCTGTAGCTAGAGACTCCTTGATGTAGGTCTCCAAGGCCTCACGTTCAGGTCGAGTGATACTGTATAACCGTCCCTTGGGAAAGGCGGCTCCAGGAAACAGATTAATCGCACAGTCATAAGGTCGGTGGGGAGGAAGGGACAGAGCCTTCTGTTTACTGAATACTTCACCCAACTCGTGATATGTTTCTGGAACCAGAGACAAATCAGGAGGAGCAGAGTCAATGACCTGACTGGAAACGGCAGGAGAACAGGCAGTCCTAAGGCAGTTAGCATGACAATCAATGCTCCAACTAGTTACCTTACCCGTCACCCAATCAAACGAGGGATTGTGTTCCTTCAGCCAGGGGTAACCAAGAACCAGAGGAACATGGGGCGAGGACAGAATGAAGAAGGAGATAAACTCTGAATGATTCCCCGCCAACAACATCTTAACCGGTTCAGTCCTCATAGTGATCCGTGCCAGACTACTGCCGTTCAGAGTGGTTGCTTCAATGGCTTCCGGCAATTGCTCCTTGGAAAGCCCCAGCTGTTCCACCAAGTCGGCATCAATAAAGCTGCCATCGGCACCTGAATCGATAAAAGCGTTCATCTCTAAGCTCTGATCCTTATTCATAAGGGTCGCAGGAAAACGGGGTCTGACAGGATTCTTGAGAGGTTGAAACTGGCTCGCTAAAATTCCTCCCAAAACTAGCGAGCCGGGCAGTTTAACGGGCGCTGTGGACAAGCGGAGATGTAATGTCCCGAGCTACCACAGTAGAGACAGCTGTTGGTCTCACGTCTACGTTGGCGCTCCTTAGTTAGCCCGTGGCGCCCCACTTGCATTGGTTCAGGATCTGGTGGCAAGACCCCTCCACTAATCCCGTGTGGGAAATAACGATCAATACGTTCTGGTTCACTTCCTGAACCGAATGGTAACCGAGTTGCTGATTGATTGGATGGGCCCCACTGCTTCTCCCTCCTTCTCTCTCGGACTCTATTATCTACCCGAATAGATAAAGTGACCAAACTATCTAGGTCACTAGGCTCTGGATAGGAGATCAGCTCGTCCTTGAGTTGCTCCGACAACCCCTGGTAAAAAACCGCTTGTAGTGATTCCTCATTCCAACCACTCTCCACAGCCAATGTCCTGAATTCTAACACAAAGTCTGCCACACTGCGAGCTCCTTGGCGAAGAGAGAACAAACGTTTAGCTGCGTCCTTACCTCGGACTGGATGGTCAAAAAGCTTTCTCATCTCTGCCGTGAAACCCTGGTATGACGTCATGCATGTGTCCCGTCGTTCCCAAACAGCTGAAGCCCATTCCAGAGCTCTACCACGCAGCAGCTCAATAACAAAAGCTATCCTAGCCTTATCTGTGGCGTAAGAGTAGGGCTGCAGATCAAAAACTAACCCACACTGTAAAAGAAATGAACGGCATCCTCCCAGATCTCACTCGTACTTCTCCGGTGTCGGAACCTTGGGCTCACGGAAGGAACCCGCTCCTGAATCGGCAGGTGATATGGGTGAAACAGGTGGTGGATAATCCGCCGGCAACCTGAGCTGATCCTGGATACTCGTTAATCTATCCGATGAGGGGAGGGAGGATAGATTAACGAGCAGGGAGGGAAGGATGCAGGGAGGCAGGGAGGGAGGCAGGCAGGGAGGGAGGGAGGGAGGGATGTCTGGAGGGAGGGATGTCTGGAGGCAGGGAGGGAGGGAGGGAGGGAGGGAGGGAGGGAGGGAGGGAGGGAGGGAGGGAGGGAGGGAGGGAGGGAGGGAGGGAGGGAGGGAGGGAGGGAGGGAGGGAGGGAGGGAGGGAGGGAGGGAGGGAGGGAGGGAGGGAGGGAGGGGTTTATGGATGGGTGGATGGATGAATGGATGGAGGGAGGGATGGAGAGAAGGGGGAAAGGAGAGGAGTGGTTTAGTGTAGACCATTAAAATGCCATGATGGTTAAAGTATGGCCGTCTGCTCCTAAATCTAAGTATATAATTGGTTGATCCTGTACACGGCACACGTTTCTAGAACAAAGGTCAAAACAGTTTCCTCTCCAACTATTCTCTCTTTCTCTACCTCTTCTGTTCACTCTCCTTCTCTCTATTAGTTCTCTATTTCCCTTTTCCCTCGTGTCATCAACACTGCCCAGAACCTTTAAACGCTCCGAGCCTGCTTGGTGTTACAGTAAGTCCCATGCAAAAGCCTCAAGTTATGTCAATGACATGATTTATACTAAACAGCTCATAAAGATTACAAGGCAATAGCTTTTGTATGCTTCATTGATTTCCAGAAAGCTTTTGATTTGGTAAAGAGGCATCTTTCAGCCTATAGTTTGATAAAGACAGGGGTTGATGGGAAATGCTAAGTATCCTCCTATAGGGAGTAAGACATGATGATGACATGCTAAGTATATACTTATACATGTATAATATTATATACTGTATATATCATTATATACCTATATACTAATTTTATTATTTTAATTATCTTATATGTGTTTCATTTATTTAATACATTTATTTATATTTTTTACCTTTATTTAACCAGACAAATCAGTTAAGAACAAATTCTTATTTTCAATGACAGCCTAGGAACAGTGGGTTAACTGCCTGTTCAGGGGCAGAACGACAGATTTGTACCTTGTCAGCTCGGGGATTAGAACTTGCAACCTTTTGGTTACTGGCACAACACTCCAACCACTAGACTAGCGATGATGAAATGCTAAGTATTTACTGATGATGACATGCTAAGTATTTACCAGTGGTGGGCCGTCAGGCCAGCAAGGCCTTCTCTGCTGGCCTAAACATCATCAGAATATATATATTTTTTAAATATATTTTCCCACAAATATGTATTAAATGATTCCCCAGAGTAAGAGTTATACTCTTCATTTCATAGCGTTCCTCTTGGTTGCACTGCTTCCAGCCCCAGGTTGAGATTTGGAGGGTTGGTCTTTATGTTAGATCTTTTATCCAATCATATTCAGCCATCATGTGTTGCCAGGGGTCTAAAATCTGCCCCCAGGCCTTCAGAATCAACAGTGCGGGCGCTTGTAGCTTAAAGTGAATGGAAATTAAAATGTAGTGTCAACCAATCAGCTTTAGAGTTGGCTATTGTACGCCTGCTGGCTGGCTCCAGTGTCACACAGCTAGCAGGCGTAGTGCGTGGACGTCTTTTGATTGGATTACCAATATTGAGAGGCAGGTCCTATGGGCAGGTATATGCAAACCTCAGAACTAGGAAACTGAATTTGATAAACGAATTAATTTGCGTACTACTAAGCTGTTTTTTTTGGTTGAGGATATAATTATAACGCCATTCTAAAGACAATCTTTTCAAGAAAAGTTAGACATTGTCAGGAGAGGTCGACGCCGATGCTACAAAGCCTGTCACAGGCGGGAAAGGGGTTCGTTCGCCACTTTCAAAGTTCCAACTACGATCGCTATCAATGGCTCACAGGCTCCGAGAAGCACTGCAAACTGTACTGCTGGGAATGCCTATTATTTGCAAGTGATCGATTTGGTGTTTGGAGCCACACTGGCTTTGCAAACTTGAGTTGTCTAACCAAGGCAGCAATGAGACACGGCTGGGCACTTACAAGCAATGGTGCTTTTGAAAACTTTTGGGGACACCCGAGTGGATCTACAGCTCAACGAACAAGCGCGCAGGGCTCACAGCCGTATATATCCCCCCCCAAGCAGACACATCGATGGCTCTGAACGAACTTTATTTAACTCTCTGCAAACTGGAAACGATTTATCCGGAGGCTGCATTCATTGTAGCTGGGGATTTTAACAAGGCTAATCTGAAAACAAGACTCCCTAAATTTGATCAGCATATCGATTGCGCAACCAGGGGTGGAAAGACCTTGGATCATTGTTACTCTAACTTCCGCGACGCATATAAGGCCCTGCCCCGCCCCCCTTTCGGAAAAGCTGACCACGACTCCATTTTGTTGATCCCTGCCTAAAGACAGAAACTAAAACAAGAGGCTCCCACGCTGAGGTCTGTCCAACGCTGGTCCGACCAAGCTGACTCCTCACTCCAAGACTGCTTCCATCACGTGGACTGGGAGATTTCGTATTGCGTCAGATAACAACATTGACGAATACGCTGATTCGTTGTGCGACCTTATATAATGTTACTTACCCTACATTATTTATCTCATATGCATACGTATATACTGTACTCTATATCATCGACTGCATCCTTATGTAATACATGTATCACTAGCCACTTTAACTATGCCACTTTGTTTACATACTCATCTCATATGTTATACTGTACTCGATATCATCTACTGTATCTTGCCTATGCTGCTCTGTACCATCACTCATTCATATATCCTTATGTACATATTCTTTATCCCCTTACACTGTGTATAAGACAGTCGTTTTTTGGAATTGTTAGTTAGATTACTTGTTCGTTATTACTGCATTGTCGGAACTAGAAGCACAAGCATTTCGCTACACTCGCATTAACACCATCTCGGGTGGGACTGTGTAGGACCTCACTGAAGGCCCAGCCCCCAGGCCCACGGCACGCCAATGGTATTTACTAATATAAATATGTAATATTATATATACATACGTATTTTCCTATATGCAGATGGTATTATTTTGATACCAGAAACAGACCTGCGGAACATGTTTTTATGTGCAGTCAATTGCTGCAAAATATATAAACTCATGCTCAACCAGACAAAAAATACACAGATTATGAACTTTAGAGATCCAGGGACTAAGAGAAGAGTTCTTCAGTTTTGTTTTGGTGAAGAAATTCTTGAGTTTACTAATAATTATAAATATTTATTTTGATGAAAATATGACCTTTCTATACGAAACATCTGCCGACTCAGCATGTAGAGATCTTGGGGGAGTTATAGGAAAAACAAAAACGCTTCGGTAGTTAAGCTGCGTATTCCAAACTGTATCAGACATGTGCGTGTCCTGTTCTGGACTAGTCAGCAGGAGCGTGTGGTAGTAACGGGTATCTCAAAAAACGAACGTGTCAATAACAAGGCAATACGCAATTGCTTAGGTATCCACATGTTGGCGACTGTACCTGCAATAACCGGGCTAGGATTATAGCCAATAACATTGGCTAGGAAACCCTGTGAGGTGTAATGGAAGGCATGTATGGTGAGACTCTGGAACACACTGTAGGAGAAGAGAACTGCCAGAATAGCCAGTACATTTTTCATTAGGATCTAACCATATGGGGAGCAACCATTTTCCAACAGTCTGAATGTGAAAAGTTGTACGAAAACCAAATTAAGGGAGACAAATGAAATATGAAAAGAAATGGGTGAAGGAGAATCATCATAATCCCAAATGAGAATGTTTTGATTAAAGGTGATTAAAGGTGATTAAAGGTGATTAAAGGTGATTAAAGGTGAATATGTGTGTGAGTGATGTATTATGTCGAATCTACGACGCCCGGCCCACAACAAGGAGTCGCACAAGACAAGGAAATCCCGGACGGGCAAACCACCGCCTAATGACGCCTTGCGCCGCCCGATGGTTCTCCTGGTCACAGCCTGGAATCGAACCCGAGAACATTACGGTGCCTCAGACCGTGAAGCCACTCGGGACGTAATGATTGTTTATGTGTCAATTAAATCCCATTAGGGATGGGTTGCCCACTGGCAATTTGACACAAATATGTAATTAATTCATGTCATAACATTTATGACTATTTCTGAATAAAATATTTTTGTTTTGTGAGAATCCATTTTGAATTCATGCTGTAACACAACACAATGTGGGAAGTCAAGGGGTGTGGAAACTTTCTGAAGGAAACCTCCTGGTCGCACAGCTAAATATTTCATCACACTTTAGAGTCTTATGTGTGTGTTAGCGTAGTTTTGTGTTCCTCCTCCTCTTTAACAATGAGATGCTGCCAAGGCCCCAGGCCACGCAAGTCTCCGCCCTGGTGACCCCCCTCGGCAACGGTGAAATATTTAAATATTCAACAGCATAATTCAATATTGAACAGATGAGATTCTGATTGGCTGTTTTAGGAGGAAGCTGATGGGATATGCAGGGGTTGTTGAACACACGTTACCCATAAAAACACAATATAAGCACACACACAAACACATAATGCAGTATATGGGTAGGGGCTTGCAAAGTTAACTTAATGATGACAAAACAACAAAGCCCATCAGTCTGTTATATTACAGTCCTCCCCATCAGTCTGGTATATTACAGTCCCCCATCAGTCTGGTATATTACAGTCCTCCCCATCAGTCTGGTATACTACAGTCCCCCATCAGTCTGGTATATTACAGTCCCCCATCAGTCTGGTATATTACAGTCCCCCATCAGTCTGGTATATTACAGTCCCCCATCAGTCTGTTATATTACAGTCCCCCATCAGTCTGGTATATTACAGTCCCCCCCATCAGTGTGGTATATTACAGTCCCCCATCAGTCTGGTATATTACAGTCCCCCCCATCAGTCTGGTATATTACAGTCCCCCCCATCAGTCTGTTATACTACAGTCCCCCATCAGTCTGGTATATTACAGTCCTCCCCATCAGTCTGGTATACTACAGTCCCCCATCAGTCTGGTATATTACAGTCCCCCATCAGTCTGTTATATTACAGTCCCCCATCAGTCTGTTATACTACAGTCCCCCATCAGTCTGGTATATTACAGTCCCCCCCATCAGTCTGTTATATTACAGTCCCCCATCAGTCTGGTATATTACAGTCCCCCCCATCAGTCTGTTATATTACAGTCCCCCCCATCAGTCTGGTATATTACAGTCCTCCATCAGTCTGGTATATTACAGTCCCCCATCAGTCTGTTATACTACAGTCTCCCATCAGTCTGGTATATTACAGTCCCCCATCAGTCTGGTATATTACAGTCCCCCCCATAAGTCTGGTATATTACAGTCCCCCCATCAGTCTGTTATATTACAGTCCCCCATCAGTCTGGTATATTACAGTCCCCCCCATCAGTCTGTTATATTACAGTCCCCCCATCAGTCTGGTATATTACAGTCCCCCATCAGTCTGTTATACAACAGTCCTCCATCAGTCTGTTATATTACAGTCCCCCCATCAGTCTGTTATAATACAGTCCCCCATCAGTCTGGTATATTACAGTCCCCCCCATCAGTCTGGTATATTACAGTCCCCCCCATCAGTCTGTTATACTACAGTCCCCCATCAGTCTGGTATATTACAGTCCCCCCCATCAGTCTGGTATATTACAGTCCCCCCCATCAGTCTGTTATACTACAGTCCCCCATCAGTCTGGTATATTACAGTCCCCCCCATCAGTCTGGTATATTACAGTCCCCCCCATCAGTCTGTTATACTACAGTCCCCCATCAGTCTGGTATATTACAGCCCCCCCCCCATCAGTCTGTTATATTACAGTCCCCCATAAGTCTGTTATATTACAGTCCCCCCCATCAGTCTGGTATATTACAGTCCCCCCCATCAGTCTGGTATATTACAGTCCCCCATAAGTCTGGTATATTACAGTCCCCCATAAGTCTGGTATATTACAGTCCCCCCCATCAGTCTGGTATATTACAGTCCCCCCCCATCAGTCTGGTATATTACAGTCCCCCATAAGTCTGGTATATTACAGTCCCCCCCATCAGTCTGTTAAATTACAGTCCCCCCCCCATCAGTCTGTTATATTACAGTCCCCCATCAGTCTGGTATATTACAGTCCCCCCCATCAGTCTGGTATATTACAGTCCCCCCCATCAGTCTTGTATATTACAGTCCCCCCCATCAGTCTGTTATATTACAGTCCCCCATCAGTCTGGTATATTACAGTCCCCCCCATCAGTCTGGTATATTACAGTCCCCCCCATCAGTCTGTTATATTACAGTCCCCCATCAGTCTGGTATATTACAGTCCCCCCCATCAGTCTGGTATATTACAGTCCCCCCATCAGTCTGTTATACTACAGTCCCCCATCAGTCTGGTATATTACAGCCCCCCCCCATCAGTCTGGTATATTACAGTCCCCCATCAGTCTGGTATATTACAGTCCCCCCATCAGTCTGTTATATTACAGTCCCCCATCAGTCTGGTATATTACAGTCCCCCCCATCAGTCTGATATATTACAGTCCTTCTCAGTAACCATTAGGATGTCATAATGTTGGCCTGTCCTTGTATGGCTGATAGTGTGAGGAGAACTTCAACAGTTGTCTTCATGTTGGTCTGTCCTTATACGGCTGATAGTGTGAGGAGAACTTCAACATAGAGACTTCTTCAAAGCATTAAGCCCACCAGCCTGTTTCTCCGATTGGAGACAGGCGTCTGTTTCTCGTGTCCTGGCTCTTCTTCTCCCACACATCCATCCTTTGGTAGGATTCACAGAGTAACACAGCAATGTTGTTAAGGAGAGCAAACAGTGACCCACTTGCTAAGACAATTTCAGTTGTTGTCAGATGAAACCAGATGAAGGACACGTGCATAGCACCATACATGCACTTGATTGGGGGACTTGAGGATAACAGAGTAGAGAAGCCCTTATATTTGCCCTGCATATTGGATGCTCCATCCGTAGCATTGCCAATGCAATTGCTCATATCAAATTTTTGTTTATCCACGACATCTGTCATCAACTGGACAAAGTACTGTCCAGTGGATGCCTCACACAGCCACAAGCCTCTCTTGTACCTTGATGTTTGTCACATATCTCAAAATGACAGAGCAATGGTTTTGAGAAGTTATGTCCTGAGTTGTGTCGATCTGGACAGAGAACATTCTAGCTTGCTCAATTTCACTTGACGTGGTCTCTTGGATAATGCTCTGAATTGTGTGAATGACGATGTTGACAGTATTCTTTGAGAGGAGTGTGATTAGAGAACCTCGGCCTCTTGCCCAGGACTGATGTAGGTTCTTGCTTTTCTCAAAGCATTCGGTGAAATGTTGTTGCAAGCAGACGTCATAGTTTCCCAGCACGGAGTATTATCATCTCTGATAAATGACCGTGATGGATACTGGTGTCCTCTAATGTATACCCAGCCTCAGACTGCATCCCCCTGTAACTGAGCCCCCATCTTGCCAATGACTTTCACCATGTTTACGACACGTTCCAGCACCTGCCTTCTCCTGCGTACCTGCTCTCTGTGAGCAGGCCCCTGCCTTCTCCTGCGTACCTGCTCTCTGTGAGCAGGCCCCTGCCTTATCCTGCGTACCTGCTCTCTGTGGGCAGGCCCCTGCCTTCTCCTGCGTACCTGCTCTCTGTGAGCAGGCCCCTGCCTTCTCCTGCGTACCTGCTCTCTGTGAGCAGGCCCCTGCCTTCTCCTACGTACCTGCTCTCTGTGAGCAGGCCCCTGCCTTCTCCTGCGTACCTGCTCTCTGTGAGCAGGCCCCTGCCTTCTCCTGCGTACCTGCTCTCTGTGGGCAGGCACCTGCCTTCTCCTGCGTACCTGCTCTCTGTGGGCAGGCACCTGCCTTCTCCTACGTACCTGCTCTCTGTGAGCAGGACCCTGCCTTCTCCTGCGTACCTGCTCTCTGTGGGCAGGCACCTGACTGCCACTGAGCAGACTTTGAATGTCTGCTTCGGAGGACCTTAAAAAGTATTGCCTCAGCACTAGTACTGTGCATGTTGCTCTTCTCCCCTTTGGTGAACATGTTTCCAATCCGTCATTCCACTCATAAAAATACTGCTGTCAGTCCCACTGTCTGTGTCCCGAAGCTCTGTCCCACTGCTTCACAAATGCCATCCACATTGAACAGTATAACTCATGACTTTCTTCATTGTATGACAGCCATTTCCGATTGGTGCCGTCTTTAAAACAGAGAATCCTCTGTACCACAGAGTTTTTTTTATCCTGCATAGGTAAAGTGCTGAATGCTGTGAATGATTTCACCATCCTGCGGGGATTTTGTGGGAAATGGATGAAATCACTTGATTATCAGTGATTTACTGTTGTATAATTTTACTTAGCTAAAACAAGCATTTTAATTTGATTCTGATTGCTTTTGCCTTGTCGTTCTAAACTCTAAATCGCATTAGACATATACAAACGTTAACTAGCTAATTGTTTTCATGTCTATAGAGCCATTGGTTGCAAATAGTATACATATTGTAAAACCAATTAAGTCCTTTCCCTCTCAAATTCATATTTTGTGCGGGAGAATATGGCTACAGTGATTTGCTAGCTGTGATCCTCATCGTCACGGTTCCTACCGCTTCGCCTCATACTAGACAATGCATTGGAACTCATCGTCATGCCAACAGTCCCGTGTGAACGGGGAGTAAAGCCACACAAAAAAAAACGTGTTGTGTTGTCATTCATTGACTTGGTATGAAATAGTGGGGCTGCTGCTGTGTTTTCGTTGGTTTTCAAAGATTTTCTTAGTTAATGTGGAAGAGAGGGTTGATGACAAGCCCAGTCTAGTTTCAGTAGAACAGAGCATTGATGTTGATGACAGGCCCAGTCTAGTTTCAGTAGAACAGAGCATTGATGTTGATGACAGGCCCAGTCTAGTTTCAGTAGAACAGAGCATTGATGTTGATGACAGGCCCAGTCTAGTTTCAGTAGAACAGAGCATTGATGTTGATGACAGACCCAGTCGAGTTTCAATAGAACAGAGCATTGATGTTGGTGACAGGCCCAGTCGAGTTTCAATAGAACAGAGCATTGATGTTGGTGACAGACCCAGTCGAGTTTCAATAGAACAGAGCATTGATGTTGATGACAGGACCAGTCCCGTTTCAGTAGAAGAGAGGATCTTGGGGGTTGATGACAGGCCCAGTCCAGTTTCAGTAGAAGAGAGGATCTTGGGGGTTGATGACAGGCCCAGTCCAGTTTCAGTGGTAGAGAGGATCTTGGGGGTTGATGACAGGCCCAGTCCAGTTTCAGTAGAAGAGAGGATCTTGGGGGTTGATGACAGGCCCAGTCCAGTTTCAGTGGTAGAGAGGATCTTGGGGGTTGATGACAGGCCCAGTCCAGTTTCAGTAGAAGAGAGGATCTTGGGGGTTGATGACAGGCCCAGTCCAGTTTCAGTAGAAGAGAGGATCTTGGGGGTTGATGACAGGACCAGTCCAGTTTCAGTAGAAGAGAGGATCTTGGGGGTTGATGACAGGCCCAGTCCAGTTTCAGTGGTAGAGAGGATCTTGGGGGTTGATGACAGGCCCAGTCCAGTTTCAGTAGAAGAGAGGATCTTGGGGGTTGATGACAGGCCCAGTCCATTTTCAGTAGAAGAGAGGATCTTGGGGGTTGATGACAGGCCCAGTCCAGTTTCAGTGGTAGAGAGGATCTTGGGGGTTGATGACAGGCCCAGTCCAGTTTCAGTAGAAGAGAGGATCTTGGGGGTTGATGACAGGCCCAGTCCAGTTTCAGTAGAAGAGAGGATCTTGGGGGTTGATGACAGGCCCAGTCCAGTTTCAGTGGTAGAGAGGATCTTGGGGGTTGATGACAGGCCCAGTCCAGTTTCAGTAGAAGAGAGGATCTTGGGGGTTGATGACAGGCCCAGAATAAGTCGGTGAGTCGTTTTACATGTACTTGCATTTGAGTGAAGACTTTTGACTCTTTTGTCTCTTAACTTTCCAGGCCCACCCTTACGTTTTTTACTCTGCTTTTTCATGTTTTATTGTAGCTAGTTTTCGAGCTGTCAGTGTGTGTGTGTGTGTATGTGTGTGAGACAAAGGGGGCGGGTCTAAGTGTTGCAAAGACGTTCGTTTGGAATAGACGAATGGGCCCGGGGGAAAGGGGGTGTGGCCTGTGTCGCTCAACTTTCGGACAACTTTTTTATTAGTAGTAAAAAACGTATAAGGCAGGCGGGCCACCGGCCCAGAGGTTGACCAGCCCTCCGGGATTTCTCCCGGTGTTCTCCGTGGCCAGTCTGCTACTGGTGGGGAGCAGGGTGGTGGGGGAAGAAATAAGAGGAAAATCCGGGAATCGTCCAATTACATTTCTGGAAAACTAGGGAATTTTGGTAAATGTACCAGATTTTTGCAGCCCTAGCCTTTACATAGCATACAGAACCGACTAAACAACATTATGCAGTACATAGATGGCACTAGGACAGACGTGATATCAAGGTTTTATCTTGTTCAAACAGACAGAAGATAGAAACTAGTGTTTAGTAATATCACCTCAGACCAGAGACTCACACACCCTCAGAATAAGGAAGTAAGCCTTGTCCGAGCCAGAACGGTCCTCTCAGACATGAGAGATGGCTGTGTTGCTGTTATTGTTGTGTTTTTGAGTTGTGTGATCAGTGTAGCATGAGCGATGCGCGCACACACACACACACACCACTTAGTCCACAGGGACAGGGACAACACATACACACACACACACACACACCACTTAGTACACAGGGACAGGGCCAACACACACACCACTTAGTGGACACACCAAGGGACCATCAGGAGCTGGGACAAAACATTTACTGACTCTAACCAATACTTTATTAGTACTGAGGCGGAACAATAACACACAAAAACATTAAATATTCACACACACACATTATATACAGACAAACATAAACATGTATGTTTGTCATGTGAAGAACAGATGAAAGACAGAGAGACACACTCACACATAAACAAAAGCTCTGTCCCACTGTCTGTGTCCCGAAGCTCTGTCCCACTGTCTGTGTCCCAAAGCTCTGTCCCACTGTCTGTGTCCCGAAGCTCTGTCCCACTGTCTGTGTCCCGAAGCTGTGTCCCACTGTCTGTGTCCCGAAGCTCTGTCCCACTGTCTGTGTCCCAAAGCTCTGTCCCACTGTCTGTGTCCCGAAGCTCTGTCCCACTGTCTGTGTCCCGAAGCTCTGTCCCACTGTCTGTGTCCCGAAGCTCTGTCCCACTGTCTGTGACCCGAAGCTGTGTCCCACTGTCTGTGTCCCGAAGCCATCTCCCACTGTCTGTGTCCCGAAGCTCTGTCCCACTGTCTGTGTCCCGAAGCTCTGTCCCACTGTCTGTGTCCCGAAGCTCTGTCCCACTGTCTGTGTCCCGAAGCTCTGTCCCACTGTCTGTGTCCCGAAGCCATCTCCCACTGTCTGTGTCCCGAAGCTCTGTCCCACTGTCTGTGTCCCGAAGCTCTGTCCCACTGTCTGTGTCCCGAAGCTCTGTCCCACTGTCTGTGTCCCGAAGCCATCTCCCACTGTCTGTGTCCCGAAGCTCTGTCCCACTGTCTTTGTCCCGAAGCTCTGTCCCACTGTCTGTGTCCCGAAGCTCTGTCCCACTGTCTGTGTCCCGAAGCTCTGTCCCACTGTCTGTGTCCCGAAGCCATCTCCAACTGTCTGTGTCCCGAAGCTCTGTCCCACTGTCTGTGTCCCAAAGCCATCTCCCACTGTCCGTGTCCCGAAGCCATCTCCCACTGTCTGTGTCCCGAAGCCATCTCCCACTGTCTGTGTCCCGAAGCTCTGTCCCACTGTCTGTGTCCCGAAGCCATCTCCAACTGTCTGTGTCCCGAAGCCATCTCCCACTGTCTGTGTCCCGAAGCCATCTCCCACTGTCTGTGTCCAGAAGCCATCTCCCACTGTCTGTGTCCCGAAGCCATCTCCCACTGTCTGTGTCCCGAAGCCATCTCCCACTGTCTGTGTCCCGAAGCCATCTCCCACTGTCTGTGTCCCGAAGCCATCTCCCACTGTCTGTGTCCCGAAGCCATCTTCCACTGTCTGTGTCCCGAAGCTCTGTCCCACTGTCTGTGTCCCGAAGCTCTGTCCCACTGTCTGTGTCCCGAAGCTCTGTCCCACTGTCTGTGTCCCGAAGCCATCTCCCACTGTCTGTGTCCCGAAGCTCTGTCCCACTGTCTGTGTCCCAAAGCCATCTCCCACTGTCTGTGTCCCGAAGCCATCTCCCACTGTCTGTGTCCCGAAGCCATCGCCCACTGTCTGTGTCCCGAAGCCATCTCCCACTGTCTGTGTCCCGAAGCCATCTCCCACTGTCCGTGTCCCGAAGCTCTGTCCCACTGTCTGTGTCCCGAAGCCATCTCCCACTGTCTGTGTCCCGAAGCCATCTCCCACTGTCTGTGTCCCGAAGCCATCTCCCACTGTCTGTGTCCCGAAGCCATCTCCCACTGTCTGTGTCCCGAAGCTATCTCCCACTGTCTGTGTCCCGAAGCCTTGTCCCACTGTCTGTGTCCCGAAGCCATCTCCCACTGTCTGTGTCCCGAAGCCATCTCCCACTGTCTGTGTCCCGAAGCCATCTCCCACTGTCCGTGTCCCGAAGCTCTGTCCCACTGTCTGTGTCCCGAAGCCATCTCCCACTGTCTGTGTCCCGAAGCCATCTCCCACTGTCCGTGTCCCGAAGCTCTGTCCCACTGTCTGTGTCCCGAAGCCATCTCCCACTGTCCGTGTCCCGAAGCCATCTCCCACTGTCCGTGTCCCGAAGCTCTGTCCCACTGTCTGTGTCCCGAAGCTCTGTCCCACTGTCTGTGTCCCGAAGCCATCTCCCACTGTCTGTGTCCCGAAGCCATCTCCCACTGTCCGTGTCCCGAAGATCTGTCCCACTGTCTATGTCCCGAAGCCATCTCCCACTGTCCGTGTCCCGAAGCCATCTCCCACTGTCCGTGTCCCGAAGCTCTGTCCCACTGTCCGTGTCCCGAAGCCATCTCCCACTGTCCGTGTCCCGAAGCCATCTCCCACTGTCTGTGTCCCGAAGCCATCTCCCACTGTCCGTGTCCCGAAGCTCTGTCCCACTGTCTGTGTCCCGAAGCCATCTCCCACTGTCTGTGTCCCGAAGCTCTGTCCCACTGTCTGTGTCCCGAAGCCATCTCCCACTGTCTGTGTCCCAAAGCCATCTCCCACTGTCTGTGTCCCGAAGCCATCTCCCACTGTCTGTGTCCAGAAGCCATCTCCCACTGTCTGTGTCCCGAAGCCATCTCCCACTGTCTGTGTCCCGAAGCCATCTCCCACTGTCTGTGTCCCGAAGCCATCTCCCACTGTCTGTGTCCCGAAGCCATCTCCCACTGTCTGTGTCCCGAAGCCATCTTCCACTGTCTGTGTCCCGAAGCTCTGTCCCACTGTCTGTGTCCCGAAGCTCTGTCCCACTGTCTGTGTCCCGAAGCTCTGTCCCACTGTCTGTGTCCCGAAGCCATCTCCCACTGTCTGTGTCCCGAAGCTCTGTCCCACTGTCTGTGTCCCAAAGCCATCTCCCACTGTCTGTGTCCCGAAGCCATCTCCCACTGTCTGTGTCCCGAAGCCATCGCCCACTGTCTGTGTCCCGAAGCCATCTCCCACTGTCTGTGTCCCGAAGCCATCTCCCACTGTCCGTGTCCCGAAGCTCTGTCCCACTGTCTGTGTCCCGAAGCCATCTCCCACTGTCTGTGTCCCGAAGCCATCTCCCACTGTCTGTGTCCCGAAGCCATCTCCCACTGTCTGTGTCCCGAAGCCATCTCCCACTGTCTGTGTCCCGAAGCTATCTCCCACTGTCTGTGTCCCGAAGCCTTGTCCCACTGTCTGTGTCCCGAAGCCATCTCCCACTGTCTGTGTCCCGAAGCCATCTCCCACTGTCTGTGTCCCGAAGCCATCTCCCACTGTCTGTGTCCCGAAGCCATCTCCCACTGTCCGTGTCCCGAAGCTCTGTCCCACTGTCTGTGTCCCGAAGCCATCTCCCACTGTCTGTGTCCCGAAGCCATCTCCCACTGTCCGTGTCCCGAAGCTCTGTCCCACTGTCTGTGTCCCGAAGCCATCTCCCACTGTCCGTGTCCCGAAGCCATCTCCCACTGTCCGTGTCCCGAAGCTCTGTCCCACTGTCTGTGTCCCGAAGCTCTGTCCCACTGTCTGTGTCCCGAAGCCATCTCCCACTGTCTGTGTCCCGAAGCCATCTCCCACTGTCCGTGTCCCGAAGCTCTGTCCCACTGTCTGTGTCCCGAAGCCATCTCCCACTGTCCGTGTCCCGAAGCCATCTCCCACTGTCCGTGTCCCGAAGCTCTGTCCCACTGTCCGTGTCCCGAAGCCATCTCCCACTGTCCGTGTCCCGAAGCCATCTCCCACTGTCTGTGTCCCGAAGCCATCTCCCACTGTCCGTGTCCCGAAGCTCTGTCCCACTGTCTGTGTCCCGAAGCCATCTCCCACTGTCTGTGTCCCGAAGCTCTGTCCCACTGTCTGTGTCCCGAAGCCATCTCCCACTGTCTGTGTCCCGAAGCCATCTCCCACTGTCTGTGTCCCGAAGCCATCTCCCACTGTCTGTGTCCCAAAGCCATCTCCCACTGTCTGTGTCCTGAAGCCATCTCCCACTGTCTGTGTCCTGAAGCCATCTCCCACTGTCTGTGTCCTGAAGCCATCTCCCACTGTCTGTGTCCTGAAGCCATCTCCCACTGTCTGTGTCCCGAAGCTCTGTCCCACTGTCTGTGTCCCGAAGCCATCTCCCACTGTCTGTGTCCCGAAGCCATCTCCCACTGTCTGTGTCCCGAAGCCATCTCCCACTGTCTGTGTCCCAAAGCCATCTCCCACTGTCTGTGTCCTGAAGCCATCTCCCACTGTCTGTGTCCTGAAGCCATCTCCCACTGTCTGTGTCCTGAAGCCATCTCCCACTGTCTGTGTCCTGAAGCCATCTCCCACTGTCTGTGTCCTGAAGCCATCTCCCACTGTCTGTGTCCTGAAGCCATCTAACACTGTCTGTGTCCCGAAGTGACATCGGGTATTGCACTCTGACTCCAATAACAATAAAAACAAGCACACACAGTGTTATGAAACATGAACAGGTAGTCATGGCATTAATACTGGATTTCCTAGGAATTAAACCCAGAATACTGAAATACTAATACTGGTTTTACTATGCATCTATAATGTTCTAACATGCATGCACACACAGAGACACACGCATGCAAACAGATAAACACACACACTTTATTCACTATATTCAGTCATCAGTCCAGATCACTATATTCAGTCATCATTACAGATCCCCATATTCAGTCATCATTACAGATCCCCATATTCAGTCATCATTACAGATCCCCATATTCAGTCATCATTACAGATCCCTATATTAAGTCATCATTACAGATCACTATATTCAGTCATCAGTCCAGATCACTATATTCAGTCACCAGTCCAGATCACTATATTCAGTCATCAGTCCAGATAACTATATTCAATCATCACTACAGATCCCTATATTCAGTCATCATTACAGATCACTATATTCAGTCAACATTACAGATCACTATATTCAGTCATCAGCCCAGATCACTCCAGATCACTATATTCAGTCATCATTACAGATCCCTATATTCAGTCACCAGTACAGATCACTATATTCAGTCATCAGTCCAAATCACTGTATTCAGTCATCAGTCCAGATCACTGTATTCAGTCATCGTTACAGATCCCCATATTCAGTCATCATTACAGATCCCCATATTCAGTCATCATTACAGATCCCCATATTCAGTCATCATTACAGATCCCTATATTAAGTCATCATTACAGATCACTATATTCAGTCATCAGTCCAGATCACTATATTCAGTCACCAGTCCAGATCACTATATTCAGTCATCAGTCCAGATAACTATATTCAATCATCACTACAGATCACTATATTCAGTCATCATTACAGATCCCTATATTCAGTCATCAGTCCAGATCACTATATTCAGTCATCATTACAGATCACTATATTCAGTCATCGTTACAGATCCCTATATTCAGTTATCAGTCCAGATCATTACATATCCCTATATTCAGTCATCATTACAGATCACTATATTCAGTCATCATTACATATCCCTATATTCAGTCATCAGTCGAGATCACTATATTTAGTCATCATTACAGATTCCTATATTCAGTCATCATTACAGATCACTACAGATCACTATATTCAGTCATCAGTCCAGATCACGATATTCAGTCATCAGTCCAGATCACTATATTCAGTCATCAGTCCAGATCACTATATTCAGTCATCAGTCCAGATCACTATATTCAGTCATCAGTCCAGATCACTATATTCAGTCATCAGTCCAGATCACGATATTCAGTCATCAGTCCAGATCACGATATTCAGTCATCAGTCCAGATCACTATATTCAGTCATCAGTCCAGATCACTATATTCAGTCATCAGTCCAGATCACTATATTCAGTCATCAGTCCAGATCACTATATCCAGTCATCAGTCCAGATCACTATATTCAGTCATCAGTCCAGATCACTATATTCAGTCATCAGTCCAGATCACTATATTCAGTCATCAGTCCAGATCACTATATCAATACGTTTTCAACTCCTTTGTTATGGAACATCTAAATAAGTTCAGAAGAAAACATTTGCCACCAAGTCACGTAATAAGTTGCCTGGACTCACTCTGTGTTTACTCTGAATGACTACCTCATCTCAGTACCCCACACGTACAATTATCTGTAATGACCCTCGGTCGAACAGTGAATTTCAAACACAGATTCAACCACAAAGACCAGGGAGGTTTTCCAATGCCTCACAAAGAAGGGCACCTATTGGTAGATGGGTAAAAGAAAGGAAAGAAGACATCCCTTTGATCACGGTGACATTATTAATTACACTTTGGATGGTGTATCAATACACCCAGTCACTACAAAGATACAGTTGCCAGAGAGGAAGGAAACCTCTCAGGGATTTCACCATGAGGCCAATGGTGACTTTAAAACAGTTACAGAGTATTAATGGCTGTTATAGGAGAAACCTGAGGATGGATCAACAACATTGTAGTTACTCCACAATACTAACCTAATTTAGAGACTGAAAAGAGGGAAGCCTGTACAGAACACAACTATTCCAAAACATGCTTCCTGTTTGCAAGAAAGGCACTAAAGTAAAAGAGCGCCCTGATCTTTGTTTTCTTTATTATTTGGTTAGGTCAGGGTGTGACGAGGGTGGTTTGTGTAGTTTTCTATTGTCTATGGGTTTTTGTATGTTTATGGGGTTGTTAACTAGTCTAGGTGTTTATATGTCTATGGTTGCCTAGATTGGTTCCCAATCAGAGGCAGCTGTTTATCGTTGTCTCTGATTGGGGACCATATTTAGGTAGCCATATTCCTTGGGTAGTTTGTGGGTTGTTATTCTATGTTTAGTTGCCTGTTCTGCACTAGCCATATTAGTTTCGTTTTGTTGTTTTGTTAGTTTTGTTCAGTCTTCGTTCTTTCTTTCTTTCATTAAATAAATATGTTCGCTTACCACGCTGCGTCTTGGTCTCCTCCATATGACGACCGTGACAACAGCAAAACATTTGGCAAAGCAATCAACTTTTTATCCTGAATACAAAGTGCTTTGTTTGGGGCAAATCCAACAAAACACATTACTGAATAGCACTCTCTATATTTTAATGCATTGTGGTGGTTGCATCATGTTCTGGGTCTGGTTATAATCGTTTACGGAGTTTTTCAGAATAAAAAAGAAACAATAGAACTGAGCACAGGCAAAATGCAGGAAAACCTGGTTCAGTCTGCTTTCCAAGAGACACTGGGAAATGAATTCACCCTTCAGCAGGACAATAATCTAAAACACAAGGCCAAATATACACTTGTCGTTTCTTGGGCCATGCCGGATTAAGTGATATGACATGCTATTCTATAAAATAATTTCTCCTTAATTAATATTACCTGATTGAGCTAATCATGTAAATGTAATTAACTAGAGAGTCGGGGCACCATGAAATAATATTTATAGAGCTGTTATCTTCCGAATAAACTCTTAAAGACCTAGTAATATTTTACATCAATAGCAGTCAATATTAATCGTCACCTTAATTCAGTCTCATCTGAAAGTTCTACATTCTTGGTTATCTGCACGAACCCTGGCTAATAAGTTGAATCAGCAATACAAAATTGGGTTTAATTATTTATTCACTAAATACCTAACTAATCACACAGAATTACACATACAACATAATTAATCATAACTTGATTACAAATTATGTCATAAAGGAAAACGTCCCTAGCGGGCGGAACAGACATGACAGCTTGTTACACAAAAGAAAAGGGCTGGGTTTGAGTGAAAGAGCGGGAAGACTGAGGAACAAAGGGCGAAGCTGTGCTATCGTAAATACAGATTCTTATGCATTCTAAATTACCGCCCATTTGGAAAAGGAAAATGCAATAAATATTTACTCTGAGCTGCTCTTTGGTAGGTTGGTGGTAGATGGAAGGCCGTGTTGCCAAACCGAGTCCTTTGTCCTTTGAAGAATGTCAATTGGATACGTTGTAGTAATGTCATTGTGTGGTAGACGGGATACTCTGTCTGTTCCTTCCTAACCTGCGTTTGCAGCTGCTGTTGCTAACTCAACGACTAGGAGGTATCACTTCTGTAGTGAATAAGAGTTCAAAGTTCATACCATTCGCAACCAAAGCTCACGCTGATGTTGGCTTCGTTCTGTAGTTATTATCTGAACCATTCTGACATCGGACCGTCGTCCTCACATCCTCGGAACAGGAGGTCACGTTTTCGTCAAGGCTTTATATAGTGGAGCGAGAAGGGTGTGTTTCATAGTTTACAACCTATGTCTCTTCACGTGGGTGGGCCACTGAGTCGGGCCTAATTCACTCATGAAAACCCAATTCTCACATTTTAGAAGCTAAAATCACATTTCATCCCATCACAAATATTTTCATATTCAAACATTTAAATTGCACAACAATTCCATGTGAATCTGATAACTATAATGTGTAGACTTTCCACTGTAGAGTTTATGTAATCTTATCATTGATGAGAATGGCTCAGATGACAACCGAACTGACATCATATTCATTAAATACCACCGCATACGTTCAATTGGTCGGATTGCCAGAATACAGTTAATTTCCCCCCACATTCTGATGTTCCCAGAATCTCTATGTTAACCAAGGGGTTTTCACATTTCACATCAGTAGGGTAAAGAGAGGAAACAGGGGGGAAGAGGTATTTATGACTGTCATAAACCTACCCCCCAGGCCAACGTCATGACACACTGAAGTTGCTTATTTTAACGTTCTTCCCACTCTGTCGGCTGGGATTTCCTGTTTGGTAGTCTGCTTGTTGCAGGAGGCTGGGAGGATCATCAGCTGATTTGACACACCTGGACAGGCTTGGCCTGCAGGCGAAAAAGGGTGGCCACATCAGCCAACACTCTCTCTCTTCCCTGACTGGCAGGCTGGCTTCCTACACCTTTTGGTTGTTGGTTTTCACCAGTCTCTCCTCTCACCCACATACTGCATATACTACTGATCCTACAGACATCCACAGCTTATGTTATATTTTTGTATTTATTATTATTTTGTTTATTAAATGCATTGTTTTGTTTATTATTTGTTTTGTTACATTTTCGTCATGCTTTGACTTTGTTGTTACCAGGTTGTAACACAGTGGGGACTCGTCCAATTGGAGATTTTGTTTATATGGTAGTTTTGGTAGTATGTTATTTGTAAATTTGGCACATTTGTTTTGTTTGCATTTGGACTCTCTGTTTTGTGCATAGTCAGCATGGAGCTGTGTAGGGGGAGTCATTGGACTCATTTGGACTCTCTTTTTTGTGCATAGTCAGCATGGAGCTGTGTAGGGGGAGTCATTGGACTCATTTGGACTCCCTGTTTTGTGTATAGTCAGCATGGAGCTGTGTAGGGGGAGTCATTGGACTCATTTGGACTCCCTGTTTTGTGTATAGTCAGCATGGAGCACAGTGTAGGGGGAGTCATTGGAATCGGCTGTGCTAAACTTAAAATGCAATGAGGTACTATTTGTTAAAGCCAAAGTGTCAACCATCATTTTGTTCCAGATATTTTTGTAAGAAGCTGGTTTGGTGGATGCTGGAAGGAAGCAGCATTTCTCCAATGTGTGTTGGTCTATGTTGTGTTCTCTCTAGTGTGGTGGAGATCAGTCATGTGGTTCTCTCTCTAGTGTGGTGGAGACCATTTAGATCAGTTATGTTGTTTTCTCTAGTGTGGTGGAGATCAGTCATGTGGTTCTCTCTCTAGTGTGGTGGAGACCATGGAGATCAGTCATGTTGTTTTCTCTAGTGTGGTGGAGACCATGGCTCCTCAGGGAAAACAGTGGTTTGCTGAGTAACCAGAAGGTGTTGGCACCCCAACCCAGACCTGTACACCGGCTAACAGGATACCCAGAAAGTGATCAATACCCTCAACTGGTAGGTGAGTACGTACACCAATACAAACCTTTAACAATATCTGAGTCAAGTTGCAATGTATGCACAAGAACAGGAGAAAGGATACACCCATGCATGAGTATAGAATCACCTGTATCTGACTCAGAAGAGAATGACAATACGGATTCACAAACCAATGACTCTACAGAGCCTGTGTCTGGAAACATTTCACTGACACTTTCTCATCCCAGGAAGATATAACCTACCAGGAAGATATAACCTACCAGGAAGATATAACCTACCAGGAAGATATAACCTACCAGGAAGATATAACCCTCAGATATATGCAGCATAGTCAGAAGCACTGGCTTTTCCAGTGCTTCTCAAGTTGACTTGGAGCTATGCCAGAAAACTGTACTTTTGAATTGCCACCAGAATGTTTTGCTTTTTCTCTAAGGAAAGGACTTTCCCTTACCTTGAAAGTAGTTAACTCTGCTGACTATATCATTTCTACCTGATTCGCCAACACGAGGAAAACATGTATCTGCTCTGAACCTTCAAAGCTTCCGGGGAGGGAAGATGTACTCTTTACGGGCAGTTTCAGTTTGACGACCAGGATCCAACAAAACTTTAATTGATCAAGACATCCTCATCTGATAGGACTGCTGTCTCGCTAGGAGTTGTGCATTGTGCTCACTAATATAAGTTGAATACGCTCTGGTACTGAATTCTTAAACTGCTCAAGTACCACCAGATTAAACAATTCCTCAAGTGCATCTACCTCTGAGGCACCAACGATTAAACTGAGACTAAATTACGTGAAATTCTATCTATATTTGCTTGTCACCTGTCAATATGCCTCTGGGACCAACGCGTAGGTTTTTAACATTTACACTGTTTCATAGACCGACTTAATGCTGAATAGGTTGATGCTCGTTGGAAGTGGTAGGGCTTAATGCTGAATAGGCCTGTTGATGCTCGTTGGAAGTGGCAGGGCTTAATGCTGAATAGGCCTGTTGATGCTCGTTGGAAGTGGCTTGCAAACTTTTACGGATTAGAAAGGGAAGCAGAGCCACGAGCTACCCAGTGACATGAGCCTACCAGACGAGCTAAATATAACTTATATGCTCACTTCGAGGCAAGCAACACTGAAGCAGGCATGAGAGCACCAGCTGTACCGGAAAACTGTGTGATCATAATCTCCGTAGCCGATGTGAGTAAGACCTTTAAACAGGTGAACATTCACAAGGCCGCAGGGCTAGATGGATTAAAGGGACGTGTACTCGGAGCATGCACTGACCAACTGGCAATTGTCTTCAATGACATTTTCAACCTCTCCCTGACCGAGAATGTAATATCAACATGTTTCAAGCAGACAACCACAGTCCCTGTGCCCTAGAACATCAGGGTAACCTGCCTAAATGACTACCAACCCGTAGCACTCACATCTGTAGCCATGAAGTACTTTGAAAGGCTGGTCATGGCTCACATCAACACCATCATCCCAGAAACCCTTGACCCATTCCAATTTGCATACAGACCCAACAGATCCACAGATCGTCATGACGTCCCTCTAAGGCCCTTCTGCTAGCTTGCTATCCCCGGCCCGCTAGCTGTCTGAATTTCCGTTTCTCTGGCCTGCCGAGCTACTCACTGGACCCTTATGATCACTCGGCTTCGCATGCCTCTCCCTAATGTCAGTATGTCTATTGCTCTTTTGTAATTATTGCCTTTTTTTACTGTAGAGCCTCTAGCCCTGCTCAATATGCCTTAGTTAACCCTTTTGTTCCACCTCCCACACATGAGGTGACCTCACCTGGTATAAATGATGTGTCTAGAGACAATATCTCTCTCATCGTCACTCAATGCCTAGGTTTACCTCCACTGTATTCACGTCCTACCATACCTTTGTCTGTACATTATGCCTTGAATCTATTCTACCGTGCCCAGAAACCTGCTCCTTTTACTCTCTGTTCCGGATGTACTAGACGACCAGTTCTTATAGCCTTTAGCCGTACCCTTCCAACTTCTCCTCTGTTCCTCTGGTGATGTAGAGGTTCATCCAGGCACTGCAGTCCCCAGCATCACTCCAAATCCCAAGGCGCTCTCATTTTGTTGACTTCTGTAACCGTAAAAGCCATGGTTTCATACATTTTAACATTAGAAGCCTCCTCCCTAAGTTTGTTTTATTCACTGCTTTAGCACACTCTGCCAACCCGAATGTCTTAGCCGTGTCTGAATCCTGCCTTAGGAAGACCACCAAAAACCCTGACATTTCCATGCCTAACAATAAAAATGTTCGACAAGACAGAAGTGCTAAAGGGGGCAGCATTGCAGAGATAGTCTGCAGAGTTCTGTCATGTTATCCAGGTCTGTGCCCAAACAGTTCGAGCTTCTACTTTTAAAAATCCACCTTTCCAGAAACAACTCTCTCACCATTGCCGCTCGCTATAGACCACCTTCTGCCCCAAGCTGTGCTCTGGACACCATATGTGAATTGATTGTCCCCCTATCTTCAGAGCTCGTGCTGCTAGGTGACCTAAACTGGGACATGCTTAACACCCAGGACATCCTACAATCTAAACTTGATGCCCTCAATCTCACACAAATGATCCTACCAGGTACAACACCGAATCCGTAAACACGGGCACCCTCATAGACATCATCCTAACCAAACTGCCCTCCTAATACACCTTCAACCAGGATCTCAGCGATCACTGCCTTATTTCCTGCATTCGTAATGGGTCCGCGGTCAAACGACCACCCCTCATCTCTGTGAAACGCTTCCTAAAACACTTCAGCAAGCAGGCCTTTCTAATCAACCTGGCCCAGGTATCCTGGAAGGATTTTTACCTCATCCCATCAGTAGAGGATGCCTGGTTATTTTTTTAAAGTGCTTTCTGCACCATCTTAAATAAGCATGCCCCATTCAAAAAATCTCGAACCAGGAACAGATATAGCCCTTGGGTCACACCAGACCTGACTGCCCTTGACCAGCACAACATCCTGTGGTGTATTGCATTAGCATTGAATAGCTCCTGCAATATGCAACTTTTCAGGGACGTTAGGAACCAATATACACAGGCAGTAAGGAAAGGAAAGGCTAGATTTTTCAAACAGACATTTGCATCCTGCAGCACAAACTCCCAAAAGTTCTGGGACACTCTAAAGTCCATGGAGAAAAAGAGCACCTCCTCCCAGCTGCCCACTGCACTGAGGATAGGAAACAATGTCACCACCGATATATCCACGATAATTGAGAATTTCAATAAGCATTTTTCTACGGCTGGCCATGCTTTCCACCAGGCTACCCCCTACCCCGGTCAACAGCCCTGCACCACCCACAAGACAATGGCCAAGACAATCTGGACTCTTTCTAAAATGATCTGCCGAGATTGTTGCAACCCTTATTACTAGCCTGTTCAACCTCACTTTCGTATCGTCTGAGATCCCCAAAGATTGGAAGCTGCCGCGGCCACCCCCTCTTCAATGGGGGAGACAATCTAGACCCAAACTGCTACAGACCTACAAAATATTTAGTCAGCCACCAATTGTGCAAGTTCTCCCACTTAAAAAGATGAGAGAGGCCTGTAATTTTCATCATAGGTACACTTCAACTATGACAGACAAAATGAGAAAAAAATATCCAGAAAATCACATTGTGGATTTTTAATGAATTTATTTGCAAACTCTATTACGCTATTCATTGACTACAGTTCAGCATTTAAAATCATGGTGCCCTCAAAGCTCATCACTAAGCTAAGGACACTGGGACAAAACACCTCCCTCTGCACCTGGATCCTGGACTTCCTGATGGGCCGCCCCCAGGTGGTAAGGGTAGGTATCAACACATCTGCCACGCTGATCCTCAACACAGGGGCCCCTCAGGGGTGCGTGCACAGTCCCCTCCTGTACTCCCTGTTCATCCATGACTGCATGGCCAAGCACGACTCCAACACAGTCATTAAGTTTGCTGACAACACAATGGTGGTACACCAAAAGCACCAAAAGCACTCACAAACTTCTACAGATGCACAATCGAGAGGATCCTGGCGGGCTGTATCACCGCCTGGTATGGCAACTGCACCGCCCTCAACCGTAAGGCTCTCCAGAGGGTAGTGAGGTCTGCACAACGCATCACCGGGGGCAAACTACCTGCCCTCCAGGACACCTACACCACCCGATGCTACAGGAAGGCCATAAAGATCATCAAGGACATCAACCACCCGAGCCACTGCCTGTTCACCCCGCTGTCATCCAGAAGGCGAGGTCAGTACAGGTGCATCAAAGCTGGGACCGAGAGACTGAAAAACAGCTTCTATCTCAAGGCCATCAGACTGTTAAACAGCCACCACTAACATTGAGTGGCTACTGCCAACACACTGTCAATGCCACTGACTCTACTCCAGCCACTTTAATCATGGGAATTGATGGGAAATGATGTAAATATATCACTAGCCACTTTAAACAATGCTACCTTATATAATGTTACTTACCCTACATTATTCATCTCATATGCATACGTAGATACTGTACTCTATATCATCGACTGCATCCTTATGTAATACATGTATCACTAGCCACTTTAACTATGCCACTTGGTTTACATACTCATCTCATATGTATATACTGTACTCGATATCATCTACTGTATCTTGCCTATGCTGCTCTGTACCATCACTCATTCATATATCTTTATGTACATATTCTTTATTCTTTATAAGACAGTAGTTTTTTTTGGAATTGTTAGTTAGATCACTTGTTCGTTATTACTGCATTGTCGGAACTAGAAGCACAAGCATTTCGCTACACTCGCATTAACATCTGCTAACCATGTGTATGTGACAAATAAATTTGATTTGATTTGATTTGATTTGATTTGGTAGGCCTGCTCACCGAAAATGATGAGACATCATATACGGAGGAGGTCAGAAACCTGGCAGTGTGGTGCCAGGATAACATTCTCTCCCACAACTTGATGCAAGACAAAGGAGATGATTGTGAACTACAGGAAAAGAGGACCAAGCATTCCCCCATTCTCATCGACGGGGCTGTAGTGGAGCAGCTTGAGAGTTCCTTGTGTCCACATCACCAACAAACTATCATGGTCCAAACACACCAAGACAGTTGTGAAGAGGGCACGACATATCCTATTCCCTATTCCCACCAATATTTGGTGTGGGTCCTCAGATCCTCAAAAAAGGTTCTACAGCTGCACCATCGAGAGCATCCAGACTGGTTGCATCACCGCCTGGTATGGCAACTGCCTCTGACTGGTAAACCAAATCAGTCAATTAAACCTGTTCCTCTGTTTCCTTTTCCTGTTTCTGTTGGTCGGCCTTTAGAACATTTTATAATTGACTGTGTTTGTCCTTTTCCCCGCTCTAAGTCTGGAAGCTATTTTCTTACAGTGATGTGCCAAGCAACAACCAGGTACCCTGCTGCTTATCCACTACGTGCAATAACTACTAAGTCTGTTGTGAAGGCTTTATTTAATTTCTATTTCATTTTTTATTTTACCTTTATTTAAATAGGCAAGTCAGTTAAGAACAAATTCTTATTTTCAATGACGACCAAGGAACAGTGGGTTAACTGCCTTGTTCAGGGGCAGAATACAGTTCATCTCTGTATTTGGCATTCCTAAGGTCATTCAGAGTGACCAAGGCTCTGATATTACTCTCATGTTTGTACAAGTGCTTCAGCGTAACAAGCAGAGTCTCGGGGTGCGTTAGATTGTTCTCATCAAACCCTGAAGTCTCTCCTGTGTGCATACTGTATAAAGCTAGACAGCTGGGGAAGAGTAGAGCTACCACTAAATTGACGCTATTATGTAAATAGTTTTCTCTACTGGTGAAATGGCAAAAGAGAAACTGGAAAGTGCACAAGTGAAGATGAAGCATATTGATAGCCGTGGGTCTGAACGTAGACAATTTAGCCCTGGTGACCAGGTTTTAGCTCTGTTACCTATTGTAGGTTCACCTTCTCAGGCAAGAACAGTGGTGGCAAAAAGTACCCAATTGTCATAATTGATTGAAAGTAAAAATACTGTAATGAAACGGCAGGGAGCGGGTCTCGGACCCTCGACCTTCGAGCCCGAGGTCCGCTATCGACTGTGCCGCTAGGCCGACAGGGTCGATTTCCTTATAAACCCAGGGTCGTTACAATACCTTAATAGAAAAGTACTCTAGTAAAAGTAAAATACCAGGTAAAATACCGGGTAAAATACTGGGTAAAATACCGGGTAAAATACCGGGTAAAATACTGGGTAAAATACCGGGTAAAATACCGGGTAAAATACTGGGTAAAATACCGGGTAAAATACTGGGTAAAATACTGGGTAAAATACCGGGTAAAATACCGGGTAAAATACTGGGTAAAATACTGGGTAAAATACCGGGTAAAATACTACTTGAGTAAAAGTCTAAAAGTATGTTGGGTTTTAAATATACTTAAGAATCAAAAGTAAATGTAATTGCTAAAATATACTTTGGTATCAAAAGTTAAAGTTAAAATCATTTCACGTTCCTTACATCATATATCATCGACCGCATCCTTATGTAATACATGTATCACTAGCCACTTTAACTATGCCACTTTGTCTACATACTCATCTCATATGTATATACTGTACTCGATATCATCTACTGTATCTTGCCTATGCTGCTCTGTACCATCACTCATTCATATATCCTTATGTACATATTCTTTATCCCCTTACACTGTGTATAAGACAGTAGTTTTGGAATTGTTAGTTAGATTACTTGTTGGTTTTTACTGCATTGTCGGAACTAGAAGCACAAGCATTTCGCTACACTCGCATTAACATCTGCTAACCATGTGTATGTGACAAATAACATTTGATTTGATTTGAATATAAACCCAGAAAAGTGTTGGAACCTCAATATAACACCAGCCCAGTGTTGGGACCTCCATTTAACACCAGAACAGTGTTGGGGCCTCATTATAATACCAGAACAGTGTTGGGACCTCAAAAAAACACCAAAACAGTGTTGGAACCTAAAAAAGAACCCACAACAACAGTTTTTGGGCCTCAATATAACATCAGCACAGTGGAGGTACCTCAATGTAACATCAAAAAGTGTTAAGAACCTCGATATTAACACCAGAACGGTGTCAATATAACACCAGAACGGTGTTGGGCCCTCAATATAACACCAGAACAGTGTCAATATAACACCAGAACAGTGTTGGGACCTCAGAATAACAACAGAACAGTGTCAATATAACACCAGAACAGTGTTGGGACCTCAATATAACACCAGAACAGTGTTGGGACCTCAATATTAAACAAGAACAGTGTTGGGACCTCAATATAACACAGAATAGTGTTGGGAGCTCTATATAACAACATAACAGTGTGGGGACCTCCATTTAACACCAGAACAGTGTTGGGACCTCCATTTAACACCAGAACAGTGTTGGGCCCTCCATTTAACAACAGAACAGTGTTGGGACCTCCATTTAACAACACATTTAACAACAGAACAGCGTTGGGACCTCAATATAACACCAGAACAGTGTTGGGACCTCAGTATAACAACAGAACAGTGTCAATATAACACCAGAACATTGTTGGGACCTCAGTATAACACCAGAACAGTGTTGGGACCTCAATATTAAACAAGAACAGTGTTGGGACCTCAATATAACACAGAATAGTGTTGGGAGCTCTATATAACAACATAACAGTGTGGGGACCTCCATTTAACACCAGAACAGTGTTGGGACCTCCATTTAACACCAGAACAGTGTTGGGCCCTCCATTTAACAACAGAACAGTGTTGGGACCTCCATTTAACAACACATTTAACAACAGAACAGTGTTGGGACCTCCATTTAACAACAGAACAGTGTTGGGACCTCCATTTAACAACAGAACAGTGTTGGGCCCTCCATTTAACACCAGAACAGTGTTGGGACCTCCATTTAACAACAGAACAGTGTTGGGACCTCCATTTAACACCAGAACAGTGTTGGGACCTCCATTTAACACCAGTACAGTGTTGGGACCTCCATTTAACAACAGAACAGTGTTGGGACCTCATTATAATACCAGAACAGTGTTGGGACCTCAAAATAACACAATAACAGTGTTGGGACCTCATTATAATACCAGAACAGTGTTGGGACCTCAATATAACACCACAACAGTGTTGGGAGTCCATTTCACACCGGAACAGGGTTGGGACCTCCATTTAACAACAGAACAGTGTTGGGACCTCAAAAATACCAGAACAGTGTTGGGACCTCAATATAACACATAACAGTTTTGGGAACTCATTATAATACCAGCCAGGTTTTGGGACCTCAATATCACAAGAGAATAGTGCTGGGTCCTCAATATCACACCAGAACAGTGTGGGGACCTAAATATAACACAAGACCAGTGTTGGAAACTCAATATAACACAAGAACAGTGTTGGGACCTCATAAAACACCAAAACAGTGTTGGGACCTCATAAAACACCAAAACAGTGTTGGAACCTAAAAAAAAACCCACAACAACAGTTTTTGGACCTCAATATAACATCGGCACAGTGGAGGTACCTCAATGTAACATCAGAAAAGTGTTGGAACCTCGATATAACACCAGAAAGGTGTTGGGACCTCAGTATAACACCAGAACAGTGTTGGGACCTCAGTATAACACCAGAACAGTGTCAATATAACACCAAAACAGTATTGGGACCTCAATATAACACCAGAACAGTGTTGGTAACTCAATATAACACCAGAACAGTGTTGGGAGTCCATTTCACACCGGAACAGGGTTGGGACCTCCATTTAACAACAGAACAGTGTTGGGACCTCAAAAATACCAGAACAGTGTTGGGACCTCAATATAACACATAACAGTTTTGGGAACTCATTATAATACCAGCCAGGTTTTGGGACCTCAATATCACAAGAGAATAGTGCTGGGTCCTCAATATCACACCAGAACAGTGTGGGGACCTAAATATAACACAAGACCAGTGTTGGAAACTCAATATAACACAAGAACAGTGTTGGGACCTCATAAAACACCAAAACAGTGTTGGAACCTAAAAAAAAAACCACAACAACAGTTTTTGGACCTCAATATAACATCGGCACAGTGGAGGTACCTCAATGTAACATCAGAAAAGTGTTGGAACCTCGATATAACACCAGAAAGGTGTTGGGACCTCAGTATAACACCAGAACAGTGTTGGGACCTCAGTATAACACCAGAACAGTGTCAATATAACACCAGAACAGTATTGGGACCTCAATATAACACCAGAACAGTGTTGGTAACTCAATATAACACCAGAACAGTGTTGGGAGTCCATTTCACACCGGAACAGGGTTGGGACCTCCATTTAACAACAGAACAGTGTTGGGACCTCAAAAATACCAGAACAGTGTTGGGACCTCAATATAACACATAACAGTTTTGGGAACTCATTATAATACCAGCCAGGTTTTGGGACCTCAATATCACAAGAGAATAGTGCTGGATCCTCAATATCACACCAGAACAGTGTGGGGACCTAAATATAACACAAGACCAGTGTTGGAAACTCAATATAACACAAGAACAGTGTTGGGACCTCATAAAACACCAAAACAGTGTTGGAACCAAAAAAAAAACCCACAACAACAGTTTTTGGACCTCAATATAACATCGGCACAGTGGAGGTACCTCAATGTAACATCAGAAAAGTGTTGGAACCTCGATATAACACCAGAAAGGTGTTGGGACCTCAGTATAACACCAGAACAGTGTTGGGACCTCAGTATAACACCAGAACAGTGTCAATATAACACCAGAACAGTATTGGGACCTCAATATAACACCAGAACAGTGTTGGTAACTCAATATAACACCAGAACAGTGTTGGGTCCTCAGTATAACACCAGAACAGTGTTGGGACCTCAGACCATGAAGTGTCAACACGCGTGCACACACATAGATGAGAGGTGGAGGGAGGGAGGGAGAAGTAGAGAGAGAGAGACGAACCAATGTACACACCCTGACGGGTTAATCTAGCATGGTATCTGTCCATCCTCTATGAAATATTAAGCAGAAAACCCTCAGGCTGTGCGCTCTTCAAAACCTTCCAAACTTTATTTATTTATTTACAGATTTGTTTATTCCTGTTCTGTGCCTCAGACACCACAGGGTGATAAGGTTCAGACACAAAAAGGGAAGGAGATAGAGGGTGAAGGAGGGAGGAAAAAGAGAGAGGGAGAGATTCAGCCCTTAAAGCAGAGCCAATAAACAAAGCCCCCAGAGGGACAGAAAGACAGAGAGTTATCTTGTCAGAGGAATGCTAGTGGTTAGTGTTGAGGAGTGTATAGGGAGAGAAGGCTAGTGGTTAGTGTTGAGGAGTGAAGGCTAGTGGTTAGTGTTGAGGAGTGAAGGCTAGTGGTTAGTTGTGAGGAGGGAAGGCTAGTGGTTAGTGGTGAGGAGTGAAGACTAGTGGTTAGTGTTGAGGAGTGTATAGGGAGTGAAGGCTAGTGGTTAGTGTTGAGGAGTGAAGGCTAGTGGTTAGTGTTGAGGAGTGAAGACTAGTGGTTAGTGTTGAGGAGTGAAGGCTAGTGGTTAGTTGTGAGGAGTGAAGGCTAGTGGTTAGTGTTGAGGAGTGAAGGCTAGTGTTTAGTGTATAGGGAGTGAAGACTAGTGGTTAGTGTTGAGGAGTGAAGGCTAGTGGTTAGTTGTGAGGAGGGAAGGCTAGTGGTTAGTGTTTAGAACTGTACAGGGAGTGAAGGCTAGTGGTTAGTGTTGAGGAGTGAAGACTAGTGGTTAGTGTTGAGGAGTGAAGGCTAGTGGTTAGTGCATAGGGAGTGAAGACTAGTGGTTAGTGTTTAGGAGTGAAGGCTAGTGGTTAGTGTATAGGGAGTGAAGACTAGTGGTTAGTGTTTAGGAGTGAAGGATAGGGGTTAATGTTTTGGAGTGAAGGATAGTGGTTAGTGTTTTGGAGTGAAGGCTAGTGGTTAGTGTTTAGGAGTGAAGGATAGGGGTTAATGTTTTGGAGTGAAGGCTAGTGGTTAGTGTATAGGGAGTGAAGACTAGTGGTTAGTGTTTAGGAGTGAAGGATAGGGGTTAATGTTTTGGAGTGAAGGATAGTGGTTAGTGTTTTGGAGTGAAGGCTAGTGGTTAGTGTTTAGGAGTGAAGGATAGGGGTTAATGTTTTGGAGTGAAGGCTAGTGGTTAGTGTGTAGGAGTGAAGGATAGGGGTTAATGTTTTGGAGTGAAGGCTAGTGGTTAGTGTTTTTGAGTGAAGGCTAGTGGTTAGTGTTTAGGAGTGAAGGATAGGGGTTAATGTTTTGGAGTGAAGGATAGGGGTTAATGTTTTGGAGTGAAGGATAGTGGTTAGTGTTTAGGAGTGAAGGATAGTGGTTAGTGTTTAGGAGTGAAGGATAGGGGTTAGTGTTTTGGAGTGAAGGATAGTGGTTAGTGTATAGGGAGTGAAGACTAGTGGTTAGTGTTTAGGAGTGAAGGATAGGGGTTAATGTTTTGGAGTGAAGGATAGTGGTTAGTGTTTTGGAGTGAAGGATAGTGGTTAGTGTTTTGGAGTGAAGGATAGTGGTTAGTGTTTTGGAGTGAAGGATAGTGGTTAGTGTTTTGGAGTGAAGGATAGGGGTTAATGTTTTGGAGTGAAGGATAGTGGTTAGTGTTTTGGAGTGAAGGATAGTGGTTAGTGTTGAGGAGTGAAGGCTAGTGGTTAGTGTATAGGGAGTGAAGACTAGTGGTTAGTGTTTTGGAGTGAAGGATAGTGGTTAGTGTTTTGGAGTGAAGGCTAGTGGTTAGTGTATAGGGAGTGAAGACTAGTGGTTAGTGTTTAGGAGTGAAGGATAGGGGTTAATGTTTTGGAGTGAAGGATAGTGGTTAGTGTTTTGGAGTGAAGGATAGTGGTTAGTGTTTAGGAGTGAAGGATAGGGGTTAATGTTTTGGAGTGAAGGATAGTGGTTAGTGTTTTGGAGTGAAGGCTAGTGGTTAGTGTTTTGGAGTGAAGGATAGGGGTTAATGTTTTGGAGTGAAGGATAGTGGTTAGTGTTTTGGAGTGAAGGATAGTGGTTAGTGTATAGGGAGTGAAGACTAGTGGTTAGTGTTTAGGAGTGAAGGATAGGGGTTAATGTTTTGGAGTGAAGGCTTGCTGGACTTAAACAAAATGTATTTAACAGTTAGTTAACCAGGCACGTCAGTTTAGAACACATTCTTATTAACATTGGCGGTCTACCTCGACCAATCCCAGACGCCGCTGAGTCCCCACGTGACTCCCAATTACTGCTGGTTGTGATACATCCAGGAATCGAACCAGGTTCTGTCGTGACTCTAGCACTGAAATGCAGTGCCTCAGACCGCTGTGCCTCTCGGGAGCCCTTTCTACCATGTTGTGTTCTTCAAGACTTTCAAAATGGTTGAACAAACCATGTGTCACACTTTAATCCATCCCCTCAGGTGTGCCACGGCTAAACTTGTCCCCCAGGTAGGGGCGTGTGTATGTTAACTGCGATTCTGAGTAGTGTGGTCAGTTCCAAGAGTGGGACTGTTTGTAGGTCGTAAAACACAGAGATAAACACTCCTGTAATAGAGACAACAACTCCACATCCAGACTCATTCAGAGAGAGAGGAGAGAGATAGAGAGGAGAGAGACAACAACTCCACATCCAGAGAGACAGAGATAGAGAGAGAGAGAGAGAGACTATAGATAGAGAGACTATAGAGAGAGAGACTATAGAGAGAGAGACTATAGAGTGAGAGAGACAATAGAGAGAGAGACTATAGAGAGAGGGAGAGAGAGAGAGACTATAGAGAGAGAGAGACTATAGAGAGAGAGAGACTATAGAGAGAGAGAGAGAGAGACTATAGAGAGAGAGAGACTATAGAGAGAGAAACTATACAGAGAGATGTGTAATGTTTACTGTTAATTTTTACTGTTTATTTCACTTTATATATTATCTACCTCACTTGCTTTGGCAATGTTAACACATGTTTCCCATGCCAATAAAGACCTTGAATTGAATTGAATTGAGAGAGAGAGACTATAGAGAGAGAGACAGACGGCGACAGAGAGACAGAGAGAGAGAGACAGAGAGACAGAGAGAGAGAGACAGAGAGACAGAGAGAGAGAGACAGAGAGAGAGAGACAGAGAGAGAGAGACAGAGAGAGAGAGACAGAGAGAGAGAGACAGAGAGACAGAGAGACAGAGAGAGAGAGACAGAGAGAGAGAGACAGAGAGACAGAGAGACAGAGAGAGACGTGCCGTCAGGTGCCCGGAGACAACAGCAGAGTGAAGGACAGATGTACCTGGAAACTTTCACAGTAGGAGAACCAGACTAATCTGGAGGAAGTGAGCACTGTGCATGCTAATGATGATTAGGGCAAGCACACACACAGATGAAACAGCACTTGTATGATAGAGAGAAATAGATTTGCAGAAAAAGCAAGACAGACACCTAAGAACAAGAGAGTAGCGGCTGTCTTATTCCCTAGGACTCCTTCCTCTCTCCCTCTCTTCATCCCCCCTTCACGACACTCCATCACCCTCCTCCCTCTCTCCCTCTCTTCATCCCCCCTTCACCCTCCTCCCTCTCTCCCTCTCTTCATCCCCCCTTCACCCTCCTCCCTCTCTCCCTCTCTTCATCCCCCCTTCACGACACTCCATCACCCTCCTTCCTCTCTCCCTCTCTTCATCCCCCCTTCACCCTCCACCCTCTCTCCCTCTCTTCATCCCCCCTTCACCCTCCACCCTCTCCCCAGCTGCTCTCCAGACATACACACATTTCAGCTCTAAATAGGCCATCAGACAGATGTTGTTTCCTCAACAGTTGATCCATAAATAACCATATATTTAGATATGTGATGGTAGAGAAAGGAGAAAGACAGAGACAAGACCAACCCTTGTAGTGGTCGTTTTTTAACAGTACCGTGTAGTATTATAACAGTAACTTGTAGTATTATAACAGTACCGTGTAGTATTATAACAGTACCCTGTAGTATTATAACAGTACCTTGTAGTATTATAACAGTACCGTGTAGTATTATAACAGTAACCTGTAGTATTATAACAGTACCTTGTAGTATTATAACAGTACCCTATAGTATTATAACAGTACCCTATAGTATTATAACAGTACCCTGTAGTATTATAACAGTAACTTGTAGTATTATAACAGTACCCTATAGTATTATAACAGTACCGTGTAGTATTATAACAGTAACTTGTAGTATTATAACAGTACCTTGTAGTATTATAACAGTACCGTGTAGTATTATAACAGTACCTTGTAGTGGTCGTTTTTTAACAGTACCGTGTAGTATTATAACAGTAACTTGTAGTATTATAACAGTACCGTGTAGTATTATAACAGTACCTTGTAGTGGTCGTTTTTTAACAGTACCGTGTAGTATTATAACAGTAACTTGTAGTATTATAACAGTACCTTGTAGTATTATAACAGTACATTGTAGTATTATAACAGTACCCTATAGTATTATAACAGTACCCTGTAGTATTATAACAGTAACTTGTAGTATTATAACAGTACATTGTAGTATTATACCAGTACCCTATAGTATTATAACAGTACCCTGTAGTATTATAACAGTAACTTGTAGTATTATAACAGTACCTTGTAGTATTATAACAGTAACTTGTAGTATTATAACAGTAACTTGTAGTATTATAACAGTACCCTGTAGTATTATAACAGTAACTTGTAGTATTATAACAGTACCTTGTAGTATTATAACAGTACCTTGTAGTATTATAACTGTCACGCCTTGGTCTTAGTATTTTGTGTTTTCTTTAATTATTTGGTCAGGCCAGGGTGGGACATGGGTTATTGTGGTGTGTTTTTGTCTTAGGGGTTTTGTGGGGTGTCTACGTAGTCTATGGCTGCCTGAGGCGGTTCTCAATCAGAGTCAGGTGATTATCGTTGTCTCTGATTGGGAACCATATTTAGGCAGCCATATTCTGTGAGTGTTACGTGGGTGATTGTTCCTGTCTTTGTGTTTGCACCAGATAGGGCTGTTTCGGTTTTCATTATTTCATTTCGTTAGTTTTGTAGTTTCTGTATGTATTAGGTTTTCCTTCATTAAAATATATCATGAATCATCATCACGCTGCATTTTGGTCCGATCCTTGTTCTACCTCTTCATCAGAGGAGGAGATAGAAGAGAGCCGTTACAATAACAGTACCTTGTAGTATTATAACAGTACCCTGTAGTGGTAGTATTATAACAGTACCTTATAGTATGATAACAGTGACTTGTAGTATTACAACAGTACCTTATAGTATTATAACAGTACCTTATAGTATTACAACAGTACCCTGTAATATTATAACAGTACCCAGTAGTATTATAACAGTACCCTGTAGTATTATAACAGTACCTTGTAGTATTATAACAGTACCCTGTAGTATTATAACAGTACCTTGTAGGATTATAACAGTACCCTGTAGTATTATAACAGTACCCTGTAATATTATAACAGTACCCTGTAGTATTATAACAGTACCCGGTAGTATTATAACAGCACCCTGTAGTATTATAACAGTACCCGGTAGTATTATAACAGCACCCTGTAGTGTTATAACAGTACCTTGTAGTGGTAGTATTATAACAGTACCTTGTAGTATTATAACAGTACCCAGTAGTATTATAACAGTACCCTATGGTGGTACCAGTTTAACAGGTGCTAGTCTGATGACACATTGTAGTATTATAACAGTACCCTGTAGTATTATAACAGTACCTTGTAGTATTATAACAGTACCCTGTAGTATTATAACAGTACCTTGTAGTATTATAACAGTACATTGTAGTATTATAACAGTACCCTGTAGTATTATAACAGTACCCTGTAGTATTATAACAGTACCATGTAGTATTATAACAGTACCCTGTAGTATTATAACAGTACCCGGTAGTATTATAACAGCACCCTGTAGTGTTATAACAGTACCTTGTAGTGGTAGTATTATAACAGTACCTTGTAGTATTATAACAGTACCCAGTAGTATTATAACAGTACCCTATAGTGGTACCAGTTTAACAGGTGCTAGTCTGATGACACATTGTAGTATTATAACAGTACCCTGTAGTATTATAACAGTACCTTGTAGTATTATAACAGTACCCTGTAGTATTATAACAGTACCTTGTAGTATTGTAACAGTACCCTATAGTGGTACCAGTTTAACAGGTGCTAGTCTGATGACACACTGTAGTATTATAACAGTACCCTGTAGTATTATAACAGTACCCTATAGTGGTACCAGTTTAACAGGTGCTAGTCTGATGACACATTGTAGTATTATAACAGTACCCTGTAGTATTATAACAGTACCCTGTAGTATTATAACAGTACCTTGTAGTATTATAACAGTACCCTGTAGTATTATAACAGTACATTGTAGTATTATAACAGTACCCTGTAGTATTATAACAGTACCCTGTAGTATTATAACAGTACCCTGTAGTATTATAACGGTACCCCGTAGTATTATAACAGTACCTTGTAGTATTATAACAGTACCTTGTAGTATTATAACAGTACCTTGTAGTATTATAACAGTACCCTGTAGTATTATAACAGTACATTGTAGTATTATAACAGTACCCTGTAGTATTATAACAGTACCCTGTAGTATTATAACAGTACCTTGTAGTATTATAACAGTACCCTGTAGTATTATAACAGTACCTTGTAGTATTATAACAGTACCATGTAGTATTATAACAGTACCCTGTAGTATTATAACAGTACCTTGTAGTATTATAACAGTACCCTGTAGTATTATAACAGTACCCTGTAGTATTATAACAGTACCTTGTAGTATTATAACAGTACCCTGTAGTATTATAACAGTACCCTGTAGTATTATAACAGTACCCTGTAGTATTATAGCAGTACCTTGTAGTATTATAACAGTACCTTGTAGTATTATAACAGTACATTGTAGTATTATAACAGTACCCTGTAGTATTATAACAGTACCCTGTAGTATTATAACAGTACCTTGTAGTATTATAACAGTACATTGTAGTATTATAACTGTAACGGTTTTCTAGGTGTGAAGGAGAGTCAGACCAAAATGCAGCGTGTAGATTGAGATCCATGTTTAATGAACGAACGTAAAACACGAATCAATTATAAACACTACAAAACAAAGAACGTAACGAAAACCGAAACAGCCTGTACTAGTGTAAACTAACACAGAGACAGGAACAAGGACACTAAGGACAATCACCCACAAAACACTCAAAGAATATGGCTGCCTAAATATGGTTCCCAATCAGAGACAACGATAAACACATGCCTCTGATTGAGAACCACTCCAGACAGCCATAGACTTTGCTAGATCACCCCACTAGCTACAATCCCAATATATACACACCACATACAAAAACCCATGCCACACCCTGGCCTGACCAAATACATGAATATAAACACAAAATACTTCTACCAGGGCGTGACAATAACAGTACCCTGTAGTATTATAACAGTACCCTGTAGTATTATAACAGTACATAGTAGTAGTATAACAGTACCCGGTAGTATTACAACAGTACCCTGTAGTATTATAACAGTACATTGTAGTATTATAACAGTACCCTGTAGTATTATAACGGTACCCTGTAGTATTATAACAGCACCCTGTAGTATTATAACAGTACATTGTAGTATTATAACAGTACATTGTAGTATTATAACAGTACATTGTAGTATTATAACAGTACCTTGTAGTATTATAAGAGTACATAGCAGTATTATAACAGTACCCTGTAGTATTATAACAGTACCTTGTAGTATTATAACAGTACCCTGTAGTATTATAACAGTACCTTGTAGTATTATAACAGTGCCCGGTAGTATTATAACAGTACCCTGTAGTATTATAACAGTACCCTGTAGTATTATAACAGTACCTTGTAGTATTATAACAGCACCCTGTAGTATTATAACAGTAACTTGTAGTATTATAACAGTACATTGTAGTATTATAACAGTACCCTGTAGTATTATAACGGTACCCTGTAGTATTATAACAGTACCTTGTAGTATTATAACAGTACCCTGTAGTATTATAACAGTACCCTGTAGTATTATAACAGTACCCTGTAGTATTATAACAGTACCCTGTAGTATTATAACAGTACCCTGTAGTATTATAACAGTACCCTGTAGTATTATAACAGTACCCTGTAGTATTATAACAGTACCCTGTAGTATTATAACAGTACCTTGTAGTATTATAACAGCACCCTGTAGTATTATAACAGTACCTTGTAGTATTATAACAGTACCTTGTAGTATTATAACAGTACCCTGTAGTATTATAACAGTACCCTGTAGTATTATAACAGTACATTGTAGTATTATAACAGTGCCCGGTAGTATTATAACAGTACCCTGTAGTATTATAACAGTACCTTGTAGTATTATAACAGCACCCTGTAGTATTATAACAATACCTTGTAGTATTATAACAGCACCCTGTAGTATTATAACAGTACCTTGTAGTATTATAACAGCACCCTGTAGTATTATAACAATACCTTGTAGTATTATAACAGCACCCTGTAGTATTATAACAATACCTTGTAGTATTATAACAGCACCCTGTAGTATTATAACAGTACCCTGTAGTATTATAACAGTACCCTGTAGTATTATAACAGTACATAGCAGTATTATAACAGTGCCCGGTAGTATTATAACAGTACCCTGTAGTATTATAACAGTACATAGTAGTAGTATAACAGTACCCGGTAGTATTACAACAGCACCCTGTAGTATTATAACAGTACCCTGTAGTATTATAACAGTACCCTGTAGTATTATAACAGTACATAGCAGTATTATAACAGTACCCTGTAGTATTATAACAGCACCCTATAGTATTATAACAGTACCCTGTAGTATTATAACAGTACCTTGTAGTATTATAACAGCACCCTGTAGTGGTGACAGTTTAACAGGTGCTAGTCTGATGACACATTGCGTCTCTTCTGTCACCTCTGTGCTGCTGTGCTGTTTGTTGCCACATGTCTACCTGTGTTTTACATGCTATATCTGTTTAATCAAACGCCATATTCCCGAGTGGCGCAGCGGTCTTAGGAACCGCCCTCAGTGCTAGAGGCATCACTACAGACCCTGGTTTGATCCCAAGCTGTTTCATAACAGGCAGTGATTGGGAGTCCCATAGGGCGGTGCACAATTGACCCAGCATCATCTGGGTTAGGGTTTTGCCGGAGTAGGCCCGTTATTGTAAATAAAAATGTGTTTTTAACTCACTTGTCTAGTTAAATAAAAGGTTATAAAAATAAAGTCTACAAGTTTACCAACGTCTTAGTTTTTAACTTTTTCTCCCAGGATGTTTTATCTGCCATTCGTCTGCAGACAAAAAAAATAAGTAACTATATGCCTTCTCGTTGAGGTCGTTGTACTGATAATATACAGGAGAACTAGTGCCTTATGGCTGAGGATAGCTTCCTAGCCCGGCTTCAGATGCAATCGTTAGGGCATTTTTAGAGTAGGAAAGGATGAAACAGTGTCTTTTCCCACCAGTAAAAAAAGGTAGTAGTGTTTATCCCCACAGTCCCAGCAGCCAGACAATTTTCTCCTGGTACCTGGAAAGAAATGCTGTTGGCATGCTCAACAGGTGTCGCTCATTCCACCGGTAGAAACGTTCAATCGATTTTCCCCACTAAGCAACGAGTATGAGTCAGAGCCTTCTCAGATCTCTCCTCTACCCGTTACAGGGTCTGAGTTGCCGAAGCCTCCCACCATCAGCTCGGACAAATTGAAAACTCTAGTCATTGGCGACTCCATTACCCGCAGTATTAGACTTAAAATGAATCATCCAGCGATCATACACTGTTTACCAGGGGGCAGGGCTACCGACGGTAAGGCTAATCTGAAGATGGTGCTGGCTAAAGCTAAAACTGGCGAGTGTAGAGAGTATAGGGATATTGTTATCCACGTCTGCACCAACGATGTTAGGATGAGTCAGAGGTCACCGAGGTTAACATAGCTTCAGCGTGTAAATCAGCTAAAAAGACCTTGAGTCTCTGGCCCCCTCCCAGTTAGGGGGAGTGATGAGCTCTACAGCAGTAATTGTCTCTGGCCCCTCCCAGTTAGGGGGAGTGATGAGCTCTCCAGTTAACTCGCACAACTCAATCGCTGGTTGAAAACTGTTTTGTGCCTCTCCCAAAAGATAGAATTTGTAGATAATTGGCCCTCTTTCTGGGACTCACTCACAAACAGGACCAAGCCTGGCCTGCTGAGGAGTGATGGACTCCATCCTAGCTGGAGGGGTGCTCTCATCTGATCTATGAACATAGACAGCGCTCTAACTCCTCTAGCTCCACAATGAGATAGGGTGCAGGCCAGGCAGCAGTCTGCTAACCAGCCTGCCAGCTTAGTGGAGTCTGCCACTAGCGCAGACAGTGTAGTGAGCTCAGCTATCCCCATTGAGACCATGTCTGTGCCTCAATCTAGGTCGGGCAAAACTAACTAACTAATCTCACTGGACTAAAGTCCTCCTCAATTCCTGTCATTATTGGAAGAGATTGTGCTATAGTCAATTAACAAATAGTCAATTAACAAATCAATGATCATAATCTTGATGTGATTGGCCTGACTGAAACATGGCTCAAGCCTGATGAATTCACTGTGTTAAATGAGGCCTCACCTCCTGGTTACACTAGTGACCATATCCCTTGTGCATCCCGCATCTCGTCTTAGTTACACGCTGTTCCTCACTGAGTTCCCTGAATTCCTATCGATACCTTGCAGTCATGCAGGTAACACTCTAACCACTAGGCTACCCTGCCGCCCCTCCACTCTAACCACTAGGCTACCCTGCCGCTCTGATATATTGTGGATCAAAATGTTTTTCCTCATAATGACCATCGTTATGTTTGGAGGAAAAAGGGGGAGGCTTGCAAGCCAAAGAACACCATCCCAACCGTGAAGCACGGGGGTGGCAGCGTCATGTTGTAGGGGTGCTTGCTGCAGGAGGGACTGGTGCACTTCACAAACTAGATGGCATCATGAGGTAAGAAAATGATGTGGATATATTGAAGCAACATCTCAAGACATCAGTCAGGAAGTTAAAGCATGGTTGCAGATGAGTCTTCCAAATGGACAATGACCTCAAGCATACTTCCAAAGTTGTGGAAAAATGGCATAAGGATATCAAAGTCAAGATATTGGAGTGGCCATCACAAAGCCTTGACCTCAATCCCATAGAAAATCTGTGGGCAGAACTGAAAAAGCGTGTGTGAGCAAGGAGACCTACAAACCTGACTCAGTTACACCAGCTCTGTCAGGAGGAATGGGCCAATATTCACTCAACGTATTGTGCGAAGCTTATGGAAGGCTACCCAGAACGTTTGACACAATGTAAAGGCAATGCTAACAAATACTAATTGAGTGTATGTAAACTTCTGACCCACTGTGAATGTGGGTCAGAATAATTCTCTCTACTATTATTCTGACATTTCACATTCTTAAAATAACGTGGTGATCCTAACTGACCTAAGACAGGGACTTTTTACTTAAATGTCAGGAATTGTGAAAAACTGAGTTTAAATGTAATTGTCATATACTCTATATAATGCCTTATCTCAGCTCACTGGTCACCATAGCAGCACCCACCCATAGCCCGCGCCCTAGCAAGTATATCTCACTGGTCACCACCCAATGCCAATTCCTCATTTGGCTGCCTTTCCTCCCAGTTCTCTGCTGCCAATGACTGGAATGAACTGCAAAAAATCTATGAAGCTGGAGACTCATATCTCCCTCACTAACTTTAAGCAGCAGCTGTCAGAGCAGCTCACAGATCACTGCACCTGTACATAGCCCATCTGTAAGTAGCCCATCTGTACATAGCCCATCTGTAAGTAGCCCATCTGTACATAGCCCATCTGTAAGTACCCCATCTGTACATAGCCCATCTGTACATAGCCCATCTGTACATAGCCCATCTGTACATAGCCCATCTGTAAGTAGCCCATCTGTACATAGCCCATCTGTAAACAGCCCATCTGTACATAGCCCATCTGTAAACACCCATCTGTACATAGCCCATCTGTAAACAGCCCATCTGTACATAGCCCACCTGTACATAGCCCATCTGTACATAGCCCATCTGTACATAGCCCATCTGTACATAGCCCATCTGTACATAGCCCATCTGTACATAGCCCATCTGTAAGTAGCCCATCTGTAAGTAGCCCATCCAACTACCTCCCTGTTATTTATTCTGCTCCTTTGCACTTTGAACTTGTTCTCAACTAGCCCACCTGGTTAAATAAAGGTGAAATAAATAAAAATGTATGTATACTCTATATATGTATACTCATTATATATATATATATACTCTATATAATATATAAACGTATACTCTATATAATATTTATATTTTCTATATGATATATATGTATACTCCACATAATATATATATATATATATATATATATATATATATTCTATATAGATATACTCTATATAATATATAGGCATACTGTATATAATATATTTATATACTCTATATAATATATATATATTTGCATTTTCTATATACATATATATATATACTCTATAATATATATGTATATTCTATATAAGTTTGTTGTTTATTTAATGAATTGATTCAGGGCTCATTCCTAAAATTATCGATTCTACTAAAATAAAGGTTAAATAAGAGTAATAGAAAACAGGGGTTCTAACGGATTTTTGTTTTAGACCTGTGGGAGTTGTTTTAATCCGGTGGGAGTTGTTTTAATCCTGTGGGAGTTGTTTTAATCCTGTGGGAGTTGTTTTAATCCGATGGGAGATGTTTTAGACCTGTGGGAGTTGTTTTAATCCGGTGGGAATTGTTTTAGACTTGTGGGAATTGTTTTAATCGTGTGGAAGTTGTTTTAATCCTGTGGCAGTTGTTTTAGACCTGTGGGAGTTGTTTTAATCGTGTGGAAGTTGTTTTAATCCGGTGGGAGTTGTTTTAATCCGGCGGGAGATGTTTTAGACCTGTGGGAGTTGTTTTAATCCGGTGGGAATTGTTTTAGACTTGTGGGAATTGTTTTAATCGTGTGGAAGTTGTTTTAATCCTGTGGCAGTTGTTTTAGACCTGTGGGAGTTGTTTTAATCGTGTGGAAGTTGTTTTAATCCGGTGGGAGTTGTTTTAATCCGGCGGGAGATGTTTTAGACCTGTGGGAGTTGTTTTAATCCGGTGGGAATTGTTTTAATCGTGTGGAAGTTGTTTTAATCGTGTGGAAGTTGTTTTAATCCAGTGGGAATTGTTTTAGACCTGTGGGAATTGTTTTAATCGTGTGGAAGTTGTTTTAATCCGGTGGGAGATGTTTTAGACCTGTGGGAGTTGTTTTAATCCGGTGGGAATTGTTTTAGACCTGTGGGAATTGTTTTAATCCTGTGGGAGTTGTTTTAATCCGGTGGGAGTTGTTTTAGACCTGTGGGAGTTGTTTTAATCCAGTGGGAATTGTTTTAGACCTGTGGGAATTGTTTTAATCGTGTGGAAGTTGTTTTAATCCTGTGGCAGTTGTTTAAGACCGGTGGGAGTTGTTCTAGACATGTGGGAGTTGTTTTAATCCTGTGGGAGTTGTTTAAGACCTGTGGGAGTTGTTTTAATCCTGTGGAAGTTGTTTTAGTCCTGTGGGAGTTGTTTCAATCCTGTGGGAGTTGTTTTAATCCTGTGGGAGTTGTTTTAATCCTGTGGGAGCCTGTAGGAGTTGTTTTAGACCTGTGGGGGCCTGTGGGAGTTGTTTTAGACCCGTGGGAGCCTGTGGGAGTTGTTTTAGACCTGTGGGAGCCTGTGGGAGTTGTTTTAATCTTATGGGGAGCCTGTGGGTGCCAACTACAAAAACGCCAAATTGAAGTCCTCCATCCCCAATTTGTTCAAATGTAGGAACTGGGTTCTACAGTTTGACCCCACTGCTGTCTCTGTCTCCACTCCCACTCCGCCCGGCCATCTAGATGTGTGAAGGTGTCTTTTCTGTAGGGGAGCTAACGATGGATGACATTCCTGTAAGTGTGTAAACTTAAATATTGTGTTACTATAGCGTTTTTGTATGATTTATATAGTTATATACTTTAAAATCTATCAATTGACCAATTTGGCCACTTGGGTACATTTGGGCAAACTCGTGAAGGACACCTGGCAGACTTGATACTAAATATTGTGTTGTGATGTCATTCTTCAATGTATCAGTCTGAAACTTTGCACACAAAGTATTCCAACTACACTACTGAAAGATCTACTTCCTGTTCTTGAGGCTGCAATCCCGTTAACGGGATGATATGACAACAGCCAGTGAAAGTGCAGGGCGCCAAATTCAAAACAACAGAAACCGTTACATGATAAATATTCCCTTACCTTTGATGATTTTCATCAGAAGGCACTCCCAGGAATCTCAGGTCCACAATAAATGCTTGATTTGTTCGATAAAGTCTGTTATTTATGTCTAATTAGCTCCTTTTGTTAGCCCTCCTATGTTCTTGGCCCTCCTATGTAACCATAATAAGCACCTATCCTCCAAACTCACTAAAAGTGCAACAATAAAAAAAAAAGACTAAACTTGACCCAGACATTGTTTTTTAAATATCGAACCATTCGTCTCAAATTCTTTATGAAAAGCTGTTTGCTCAGCACTGCCTTCACTTCAGTCTGGTATTAGCACTGAGACCACACTCGTGAATTACATTTTATGGGGTCAGACCAAGGTTCTGTGTCTGTCCTTGTGCTCCTAGACCAAATACACCTGTATCTGGGGAGTTTCTCCCATTCTTCTCTGCAGATCCTCTCAAACTTTGTCAGATTGGATGGGGAGTGTTGCTGAACAGCTTTTTTCAGGTCCAGAGATGTTTTATCAAGTTCAAGTCCGGGCTCTGACTGGGTCACCCAAGGACATTCAGAGACTTGTCCCGAAGTACGTTCCAAAGTACGTTCTTCCATTTATAAATGATGGAGGCCACTGTGTTCTTGGGGACCTTTAACTTCTTGAGGCTGCAATCCCGTTAACGGGATGATATGACAACAGCCAGTGAAAGTGCAGTGAAAGTGCAGGGCGCCAAATTCAAAACAACAGAAACCGTTACATGATAAATATTCCCTTACCTTTGATGATTTTCATCAGAAGGCACTCCCAGGAATCTCAGGTCCACAATAAATGCTTGATTTGTTCGATAAAGTCTGTTATTTATGTCTAATTAGCTCCTTTTGTTAGCGCGTTTGGTACACCTATCCAAACGCTGGTGCTGGTCGACCATTTCTTCTGACAAAACTTCAAAAAGTTATATTACAGGTCGAAGAAACATTTCAAACTAAGTACATAATCAATCATAGGATGTTTTTATCATAAATCTTCAATAAAGTTCCATCCTTTGTGTCTTGAGGAGGAACGGAACGCAGGAAGATATCATGTGGTATGCGCATGACCGGGAAATGACTCTCTGCCAATAGCCTGACTCATTCCCCTCTTATTCAGTCCCACAACACAGTAGAAGCCTCATTCAAGTTTCTATAGACGGTTGACATCCAGTGGAAGCCCTAGGAAGTGAATCGTCATTCATATCCCAAGGGGATTTCAATAGGGAATGGGTTGAAAATATACCAACCTCACATTTCTCACTTCCTGTTTGGATTTCTTCTCAGGTTTTTGCCTGCCATATGAGTTCTGTTATACTCACAGACATCATTAAAACAGTTTTAGAAACTTCAGAGTGTTTTCTATCCAATACTAATAATAACATGCATATATTAGCAACTGAGACTGAGGAGCAGACCGTTTACTCTGGGAACCTCTGGGCACCTTTCATCCAAGCTACTCAATACTGCTCCTGCAGCCATAAGAAGTTTAATGAGCAGCTTTTTTCCAGCATCGCAACATTGCAAAAATTAGATTTTTAATGTCTAAGAATTACGCAGAAAAGCTCATCCAAGTTACATTTTGAATGCTTAACAGGACAGGAAAAGTGTCAAATTCACACACTAATCAAGAGAACATCCCTGGTCATCCCTACTGCCTCTGATCTAGAGGACTCACTAAACAGGGAACACCCCTGGTCATCCCTACTGCCTCTGATTTGGAGGACTCACTAAACAGAGAACATCCCTGGTCATCCCTACTGCCTCTGATCTAGAGGACTCACTAAACAGGGAACACCCCTGGTCATCCCTACTGCCTCTGATTTGGAGGACTCACTAAACAGAGAACATCCCTGGTCATCCCTACTGCCTCTGATCTGGAGGACTCACTAAACAGAGAACATCCCTGATCATCCCTACTGCCTCTGATCTGGAGGACTCACTAAACAGAGAACATCCCTGGTCATCCCTACTGCCTCTGATCTGGAGGACTCACTAAACAGAGAACATCTCTGGTCATCTACTGACTCTGATCTGGAGGATTCACTAAACAGAGAACATCCCTGGTCATCCCTACTGCCTCTGATCTGGAGGACTCACTAAACAGAGAACATCCCTGGTCATCCCTACTGTTTCTGATCTGGAGGACTCACTAAACAGAGAACATCCCTGGTCATCCCTACTGCCTCTGATCTGGAGGACTCACTAAACAGAGAACATCTCTGGTCATCTACTGACTCTGATCTGGAGGATTCACTAAACAGAGAACATCCCTGGTCATCCCTACTGCCTCTGATCTGGAGGACTCACTAAACAGAGAACATCCCTGGTCATCCCTACTGTTTCTGATCTGGAGGACTCACTAAACAGAGAACATCCCTGGTCATCCCTACTGCCTCTGATCTGGAGGACTCACTAAACAGAGAACATCTCTGGTCATCCCTACTGCCTCTGATCTGGAGGACTCACTAAACAGAGAACATCCCTGGTCATCCCTACTGCCTCTGATCTGGAGGATTCACTAAACATACATGCTTTGTTTGTAAATAATGTCTGTTTTGGAGTCTGACCTTGGCTATCAGTACATTTAAAAAACATGGTGGTGTCTGGTTTGCTTAATATAAGGAATTTTAACTGAATTATATCTTTACTCAGTCTCGACTATCTATGCTGCAATGATCTGTTTGTCGTGGGGTCAGTCTGTTATTTCTCCTGTCTTATCTGGTGTCCTGTGTGATCTAAAGTATGCCCTCTCTCTCTCTCTGTCTCTCTCTCTCTGTCTCTGTCTCTCTCTGTCTCTCTCTGTCTCTCTGTCTCTCTCTGTCTGTCTCTGTCTCTGTCTCTCTCTGTCTCCCTCTCTCTGTCTCTTTCTCTCTCTCTCTCAGCTCTCTCCCCCTCTCTCCCTCTCTCTCTCTCTCTCTCTCAGCTCTCTCTCCCTCTCTCCCTCTCTCTCCCTCTCTCTCTCTCTCTCTCTCTCTCTCTCTCTCTCTCTCAGCTCTCTCCCCCTCTCTCCCTCTCTCTCTCCCTCTCCCTTTCTCTCTGTCTCTCTCTCTCTCTCTCTCTCTCTCTCCCTCTCATTCTGTCTCTCTCCCTCTCTCTCTCCCTCTCTCTCTCTCTCTCTCCCTCCTTCACTCCCTCCCCCCGAAGGAACTGAGCCCTAGGACCATGACTCAGGACTACCTGGCCTGATGACTCCTGGCTTTCCCTGTCCAGTTTCTGCTGTTCTGCCTGAGGAACCCTGACCTGTACACTGGACGTGCTACCTTGTTCCGGACCTGCTGTTTTCGACTCTCTCTCTCAACCGCACCTGCTCTCTCGACCTCTGAATGCTCAGCAATGAAAAGCCAACAGAAATTTTCTCCAGAGGTGCTTACCTGTTGCACCCTGTATAATCACTGTGATTATCATTTTACCTTGCAGGTCATCTATGAACGTTTGAACATCTTGAAGAATAATCTGACCTTAATGGCCATGTACTCTTATAATCTCCAACGGCACAGCCAGAAGAGGACTGGCCGCCCCTCATAGCCTGGTTCCTCTCTAGGTTTCTTCCTAGGATCTGGCCTTTCTAGGGAGTTTTTCCTAGCCACCGTGCTTCTACACCTGCATTGCTTGCTGTTTGGGGTTTTAGGCTGGGTTTCTGTACAGCACTTTGTGACATCTGCTGATCTAAAAAAAGGTTTTATCGATACATTGATGGGTTTTAACATATAGTGGAAGTATTTTTACCAATATTTGTACTTTTATGTATTATTTGTTCTGTATTAGTGGTTCTTTAAAAATGGTCTGAACTGATGTGACAATGACAATGTTTTTTAATTGTGTCTTGCATGGAATTTCACAGAGATGACAAAATGGTGTGAAATCAAATGGTGTGAAATGACAACTCTTATTTTTATCTCATGATCCTGGTTGTACAACAGAACAACTGGGCAACGTGAGATTGAAGAAGAAGAGCTGAGATGGGAAACTGTCTCCTTTTGATTTAATAACAAGACCTTGAAAAACTACGCAGTAACTGTTGATGACCAGCGGGATAAGAAACATCTGTTGGAAAATGGAAACCAAGCTAGCTTGCTAGCTACCAAAGTTTTGTCTAAACATTTACATTTTATTAGCAAAATTATGCCTACTTAGCAATGTCATGTTTTATGGGATATAGTGAAACACATTTTGCTGATACCAGTTTCAATGAAGAAGTACGGCCATCTTGAACGAGGGTCACTTGAAGTGCACTGTTTGATAGAGGCGTGTGACCAGAAAGCTAGCTACAGTTTGTTTTCCTCCTGTATTGAACACAGATCATCCCGTCTTCAATTTTACCAATTATTTACGTTAAAAAATACCTAAAGTTGTAATTACAAAAGTAGTTTGAAATTTTTGGCAAAGTTTACAGGTAACTTTTGAGATATTTTGTAGTCACTTTTGCTCAAGTTGGAACCGGTGTTTTTCTGGATCATACGCGCCAAATAAATAGACATTTTGGATATATAGACGGAATTAATCGAACAAAAGGACCATTTGTGATGTTTATGGGACATATTGGAGTGCCAACAGAAGAAGCTTGTCAAAGGTAAGGCATGAATTATATTTTTATTTCTGCATTTTGTGTCACTCCTAACCATGTTTTTCTCTCTTTGTTTACGGAGGTGCTATCCTCAGATAATAGCATAATTTGTTTTCGCCGAAAAGCCTTTTTGAAATCTGACATGTTGGCTGGATTCACAACAAGTGTAGCTTTCATTTGCTATCTTGCATGTGTGATTTCATGAATTTGGCGCTCTGCGTTTTCCCAGCTTTTCGCCAGGTGGGACGCTAGCGTCCCACATATCCCAGAGAGCTTAACCTGTTTGGGATAGGGGGCAGCCTTCTCACTTTTGGATGAATAGCCCAGAGTGAACTGCCTCCTACTCTGTCCAAGATGCTAACATATGCATAGTATTATTAGTATTGGATAGGACATCTGAGGTTTGTAGTTTTTCAAAGCTTGGCCTACCGAATACACATTGAGATATGGATATAGTTGCACTTCCTACGGCTTCCACTAGATCTCAACCATCTTTAGAAATTGTTTGAGGATTCTACTATAAAGGAGGGGCTCATGAGACCTCTTTGAGTCAGTGGTCTGGCAGAGAGCCTTGGTCTCATGACGTGCGCTACCGACAGAGTTGCCTCGAGCTCCAGTGCTTTTTCTGAAGACAAAGGAATTCTCCGGTTGGAACATTATTGATGTTTTATGTTAAAAACATCCTAAAGATTGATTCCATACATCGTTTGACATGTTTCTAAAGGACTGTAATGGAACTTTTCGAGTTTTTGCCTGGAAGAAGTGCCTGCACCTCATGAAGATGGATTACTGGGGTGAACACGTTAACAACAAGTCGCTATTTGGACATAAATGATGGAACTTTATGGAACAAATCAGTCATTCATTGTCGAACTGCGATTCCTGGGAGTGCCTTCTGATGAAGATCATCAAAGGTAAGTGAATATTAATGGTGTTGTTTCTAACTTTGTTGATTCCAAAATGGCGGATATTCCTCTGGCTGTTTTTGGTTCTCAGATGATGCTTTTTCTGTAAAGTTTGTTTTAAATCTGACACAGCGGTTGCATTAAGGAGAAGTCTATCTTTATTCTGTGAATAACACTTGTATCTTTTATCAATGTTTATTGTGAGTATTTCTGCAAAATCACTGGATGTTTTGGAATCAAAACATTACTGCATATAAGGCGCCAATGTAAACTGAGATTTTTGGATATAAATATGCACATTATCGAACAAAGCCTACATGTATTGTGTAATATGATGTCCTATGAGTGTCATCTGATGAAGATCATCAAAAGGTTAGTGATTAATTGTATCTATATTTCTGCTTTTTGTGACTCCTATCTTTGGCTGGAAAAATGCCTGTGTGTTTTTTCGACTTGGCTATGAGCTAACATAATCACATGTTGTGCTTTAGCTGTAAAGCATTTCTGAAATCGGACATGATGGGTAGATTAACAAGATGTATTGGACTTGTTAATGTGCGAAAGTTACTGTCACGCCTTGGTCTTAGTGTTTTGTGTTTTCGTTATATATTTTGGTCAGGCCAGGGTGTGACATGGGTTTATGTGTTGTGTTTCGTATTGGGGTTTTATAGGATTTGGGATTGCTATGATTAGGGGTGTGTCTAGTTAGGCTTGGCTGCCTGAGGCGGTTCTCAATCTGGAGTCAGGTGATTCTCGTTGCCTCTGATTGGGAACCGTATTTAGGTAGCCTGAGTTTCACTTTGTATTTCGTGGGTGATTGTTCCTGTCTCTGTGTAGTTTCACCAGATAGGCTGTAATTAGGTTTCACGTTCCGTTTGTTGTTTTTGTATTTATTAGTTATTTAATGTATCGTCACCATTCATTCATTAAAGAACATGAGTAACCACCACGCTGCATTTCGGTCCTCTCTTTCAACAAACGAAGAACGCCGTTACAGTTACATTATATTTAGAAATATTTTTGAATTTCATGGGCTGCCTTTTCAGCAGAATGTTGTTGAGGCCTGCGCTAGAAAGGTTAATATTTGTGGGTATGTAAATGTTAAGTTGGCTATTGTTTTTGTCAATGTTTGTAAAAAAAAGTAATATAAAATATTACAAAAAATATATATATTCTGCTTTACTCAGGACATTTTAAACCCTGACTGCTTGGGGAAAACTTACTGAACTGAATGGCAGTCTTCAAGGACAAAACACTTCGCCTCGCCAGCCCAAAGTGAAGAATGCCCAATATCTTCTCTTGGAAGTGCAGGTATAGCTTGAAATAACCCTGCTGGTGGAGCCTCAGATGGTCATATATTTTTAGCCTGAAACAGCCAAGTCATTCACTAAACATTCTCTCCAGATACACAAGGTGACATAAGACTATATGACTTATGCCAGTGGTGTTCCCAACATCAGTCTACAAGATAACAAATATATACAAATATATACATGGCTGTGGCTATAACCGAAGAGAATTCTCTTGGGAGGCAATACGGTCGGCATTTGACTGTGATGTATTCTAGATCAGGTGAAAAAAAGGACATGAGTTTCTGTATATTATCACAATCACACCATGAGTAGTTAATCATGAAACATACACATCCGCTTTTCTTCTTCCCGGAGAGTTCTTTATTCCTGTCTGCGTACAGAGAACCCTATGTTGAACATAATAAATGGCTCTCTATCCACCGGATGTGTACCAAACTCACTAAAAGTGGCAGTAATAAAGCCTCTCTTGAAAAAGCCAAACCTTGACCCAGAAAATATAAAAAACTATCGGCCTACATCGAATCTTCCATTCCTTTCAAAAATTTTAGAAAAGGCTGTTGTGCAGCAACTCGCTGCCTTCCTGAAGACAAACAATGTATACGAAATGCTTCAGTCTGGTTTTAGACTCCATCATAGCACTGAGAGCACGGCACTTGTGAAGGTGGTAAATGACATTTTAATGGCATCGGACTGAGGCTCTGCATCTGTCCTCGTGCTCCTAGACCTTAGTGCTGCTTTTGAAACCATCGATCACCACATTCTTTTGGAGAGATTGGAAACCCAAATTGGTCTACACGGACAAGTTCTGGCCTGGTTTAGATCTTATCTGTCGGAAAGATATCAGTTTGTCTCTGTGAATGGTGTGTCCTCTGACAAATCAACTGTACATTTCGGTGTTCGTCAAGGTTCCGTTTTAGGACCACTATTTTTTCATTATATATTTTACCTCTTGGGGATGTTATTCGAAAACATAATGTTAACTTTCACTGCTATGCGGATGACACACAGCTGTACATTTCAATGAAACATGGTGAAGCCCCAAAATTTCCCTTGGTAGAAGCATGTGTTTCAGACATAAGGAAGTGGATGGCTGCAAACTTTCTACTTTTAAACTCGGACAAAACAGAGATGCTTGTTCTAGGTCCCAAGAAACAAAGAGATCTTCTGTTGAATCTGACAATTAATCTTAATGGTTGTACAATCGTCTCAAATAAAACTGTGAAGGACCTCGGCGTTACTCTGGACCCTGATCTCTCTTTTGAAGAACATATCAAGACCATTTCAAGGACAGCTTTTTTCCATCTACGTAACATTGCAAAAATCTGAAACTTTCTGTCCAAAAATGATGCAGAAAAATTAATCCATGCTTTTGTAACTTCTAGGTTAGACTACTGCAATGCTCTACTTTCCGGCTACCCGGATAAAGCACTAAATAAACTTCAGTTAGTGCTAAATACGGCTGCTAGAATCCTGACTAGAACCAAAAAAATTGATCATATTACTCAAGTGCTAGCCTCTCTACACTGGCTTCCTGTCAAAGCAAGGGCTGATTTCAAGGTTTTACTGCTAACCTACAAAGCATTACATGGGCTTGCTCCTACCTATCTCTCTGATTTGGTCCTGCCGTACATACCTACACGTACGCTACGGTCACAAGACGCAGGCCTCCTAATTGTCCCTAGAATTTCTAAGCAAACAGCTGGAGGCAGGGCTTTCTCCTATAGAGCTAAATTTTTATGGAACGGTCTGCATTGCCCATGTCAGAGACGCAAACTCCGTCTCAACCTTTAAGTCTTTACTGAAGACTCATCTCTTCAGTGGGTCATATGATTGAGTGTAGTCTGGCCCAGGAGTGGGAAGGTGAATGGAAAGGCTCTGGAGCAACGAACCGCCCTTGCTGTCTCTGCCTGGCCGGTTCCCCTCTTTCCACTGGGTTTCTCTGCCTCTAACCCTATTACAGAGGCTGAGTCGCTGGCTTACTGGGGCTCTCTCATGCCGTCCCTGGAAGGGGTGCGTCACCTGAGTGGGTTCATTCACTGATGTGGTCATCCTGTCTGGGTTGGCGCCCCCCCTTGGGTTGTGCCATGGCGGAGATCTTTGTGGGCTTTGTCAGCCTTGTCTCAGGATGGTAAGTTGGTGGTTGAAGATATCCCTCTAGTGGTGTGGGGGCTGTGCTTTGGCAAAGTGGGTGGGGTTATATCCTTCCTGTTTGGCTCTGTCCGGGGGTGTCCTCGGATGGGGCCACAGTGTCTCCTGAACCCTCCTGTCTCAGCCTCCAGTATTTATGCTGCAGTAGTTTATGTGTCGGGGGGCTGGGGTCAGTTTGTTATATCTGGAGTACTTCTCCTGTCCTATTCGGTGTCCTGTGTGAATTTAAGTGTGCTCTCTCTAAGTCTCTCTTTCTCTCTCTCGGAGGACCTGAGCCCTAGGACCATGCCCCAGGACTACCTGACATGATGACTCCTTGCTGTCCCCAGTCCACCTGGCCGTGCTGCTGCTCCAGTTTCAACTGTTCTGCCTTATTATTATTCGACCATGCTGGTCATTTATGAACATTTGAACATCTTGGCCATGTTCTGTTATAATCTCCACCCGGCACAGCCAGAAGAGGACTGGCCACCTCACATAGCCTGGTTCCTCTCTAGGTTTCTTCCTAGGTTTTGGCCTTTCTAGGGAGTTTTTCCTAGCCACCGTGCTTCTACACATGCATTGCTTGCTGTTTGGGTTTTTAGGCTGGGTTTCTGTACAGCACTTTGAGATATCAGCTGATGTACGAAGGGCTGTATAAATAAATTTGATTTGATTTGACGCCCACTGGCAGTATGGATAGGGACAGTATATCCAGAGAGAGCCATGATTCTGTAAAACAGAGTATTTTACAGTCCCTATTGTCTCTCTGGAAGGAGATCCTCGCCCTGAGCTTGTCTACTTTATTATCCAGAGACTGAACATTAGAACATTGGAAAGCAATTGTATTTTTTATCATTTATTTAGCCTTTATATAACTTGGCAAGTCAGTGAAGAACAAATCCGTATTTACAATGACAGTCTACCAAAAGGCAAAATGACACCTGCGGGGACGGGATTTAAAAAATTTAATAAATTAAATATAAATAGAATATAAATAAAAAACACACATCACGACAAGAGACAACACTACATAAAGAGAGACCTAAGACAACAACATAGCAAGGCAGCAACACATGACACCACAGCATGGTAGCAACACAACACTACATAAAGAGAGACCTAAGACAACAACATAGCAAGGCAGCAACACATGACAACACAGAATGGTAGCAACACAACATAACAACAACATGGTAGCAACACAACATGGTAGCAGCACAAAACATGGTACAAACATTATTGTGCACAGTCAACAGCACAAAGGTCAAGAAGGTAGAGACAACAATACATCACACAAAGCAGCCACAACTGTCAGTAAGAGTGTTCATGATTGAATCTTTGAATGAAGAAATTGAGAAACATTAGATAGTAGTCCAGTTTGAGTATTTGTTGCAGCTCGTTCCAGTCGCTAGCTGCAGCGAACTGAAAAGAGGTGCGACCCAGGGATGTGTGTGCTTTGGGAACCTTTACCAGAATGTGACTGGCAGAACAGGTGTTGTATTTGGAGGATCAAGGCGGCAGTAGGTATCTCAGATATGGGGGAGTGAGGCCTAAGAGGGTTTTATAGATAGGCATCAACCAGTGGGTCTTGCGACATGTATACAGAGATGACCAGTTTACAGAGGAGTATAGAGTGCAGTGATGTGTCCTATAAGGAGCATTGGTGGCAAATCTGATGGCCGAATGGTAAAGATAATCTAGCCGTTCGAGAGCACCCTTATCTGCCGATCTATAAATTATGTCTCTGTAGTATAGAATGGATATGATGGTCGTCTGAATCAGGGTTGGTTTGGCAGCTGGGGTGAAAGAGGAGCGATTACGATAGAGGAAACCAAGTCTAGATTTAACTTTAGCCTACAGCTTTGATATGTGCTGAGATAAGGACAGTGTACTGTCTAGCCATACTCCCAAGTACTTGTATGAGGTGACAACCTCAAACTCTAAACCGTCAGAGGTAGTAATCACACCTGTGGGAAGAGGGGCATTCTTCTTACCAAACCACATGACCTTTGCTTGGAGGTGTTCAGAACAAGGCTAAGGGTAGAGAAAGCTTGTTGGACACTAAGCAAGCTTTGTTGCAGAGCATTTAACACAAAATCTGGCAGGGGCCAGCTGAGTTTAAGACTGTATCTTCTGCATATAAATGAACGAGACAGCGTCCTACTACCTCAGCTATGTTGTTGATATAAATTGAGAAGAGTGTGGGGACTAGGATTGAGCCTTGGGGTACTCCCTTGGTGACATGCAGTGGCTGAGACAGCAGATTTTCTGACTTTATACTCAGCACTCTTTGAGAGAGGTAGTTAGCAAACCAGGCCAATGGTCCCACAGAAACACCAATACTTCTTAGCCGGCCCACAATGTAATATACAGTAAAATACTGAAGATTATATAGTAATATACTGAGGATTATATGGTAATATATTGAACATTAGATAGTAATATACTGAAGATTATATAGTAATTTACTGAAGATTATATGGTAATATACTGGACATTAGATAGTAATATACTGAACATTAGATAGTAACATACTGAACATTAGATAGTAATATACTGAACATCAGAGAGTAATATCAGAGATGATGGATGGTGTGTACGCCTCCTGAGTTGGACTAGAAGTCCACTCCATTTACCTCTTCTCTGCCAGCAGCGTCTTGGACCAGCCACTGGGATAAGTTAATTTGCCGTTGACGGTACGAACAAAGGATCCAATTCGGGAAAGTCGTGTCCCTGGTTGTAATGCTGGTCAGCGATGCTCTGATAAGTTATTTCCGGCTGTATGTAATAACAAAAACAAACGTTCTGGGATCATAATGTAAGAAATAACACACATATAAACGAAATACTGCAAAATTGCTTTGGAGCTAGAAGTAGAGTTGACATTATTTGAGGATAAAAGGCGTGATGATGCACTTAAAAATTATTTTTAAAGGTGTTAAATGTGTTTCCATTGCATGTTCAACTCTACTGATGGTTTTGTCACAAACTGTCGCGTTAAATAGATTGAAGCTATGAGCCTCAGATGAAGAAGACACCGACATCAAACAGATGATTGGGTTTATTTTTATTTTTATTTATTGATGTAAATCATTTATAAAATGTACAAAATAAAATGTGTGATGGCATTGTCAGTTTGCCTCCATGCTCATATTCTAAAATCAAAGGATTTCTCTAACCTCTTGGGACCAACACGGTTGAGTACCCGCACCAGGCGGAGGTGTACACACCCTACCCATTTGTGTTGGCTCTTGAGGACTGCTCACAGGTGTTTAGTCATTAGCAGACAGACATTGGAGCAAGGTACACTGCTTGGGGAACTGGAATGTGGGCTTCAAGGCCGATTATGTGTTTGATATCAACTTTGGCCCAGAATGGGAATTCCTATAGACGATGGTGTAACAGAATCCCTTGCCCTAAGACTGTTTTGCAAGCATGTATTTTTTAAACTGAACAATAGTAGATAACTATGTGCTCTTAGTAGTGTGAGAAGTGACAGCAGGAAGAACAGCCCTCAAGCTGATGTGTTCCAGTTAATTAATAGATCAAAGGGTGGAGGAGCCATGAGTGTCTCAATCCAATGCTAATATGCTCTTAAGGCACTATTTATAGCACTGTTAAATGTACTTTTGGTTAGTTTTGTAATGCATTTGTGCCTGCTTTTTGTCTATGGTACAGCATGTGGCTCGTTTGCCTTTAGGTTCAACTACTGAAGCGAATTCTGGTACACTTTCATTCTATCACAACAATTTACTTTAAAAAACAGAATGTTACATTTTTGGGGATTATTTAAAAAGCGCTTTATGAATGAAATACAGTTGTTAAGTAATGAGTCATGAGTCCATGTCCTTATTAGTGACCTTCAAATGTAAAATTGTATTTTATTTTATTTTACACTCAAATGTAAAACCATAATTGTATGGTAATACAGCATTGTGTGTGTGTGTCTGTGTGTGTGTGTATCTGTGTCTGTGTCTGTGTCACGTGAGTTAGCCGAAGTGTCGTCAATGAATGTGAATATCTATTGATGAGCTCTGGCACTGCCTGATAGATGGGTCTGTGTTCCACATCAGACAGGCAGTGTCTTACGCTTTGTATTTCTCTGATTGTATCAAGTTCAACCGACACTTAAGTCTAATGTCTGGACTGTTTAAATATGTATTTTTTCACTGATATTTTCTTCATGAACCAGACATTTTGGCTTTGTGTCAATGTGCTATTTTTATATATTCTTTTATATATTATTGCACTTTCTCTGACGTGATGTACTGTATGTTCTGAAATGCAGGCAGTAGAAATGAATTACTTAAAATTCAACATTGTATCTTGATTGTGCGTATAAGAAACAGAGGTGGTGGAATTGTAGAGAAGGCAAAATATATGCAATCAAAAATTGTTTTAGTAGAATGACACTAAAAGTAACCCAAGGATTACACAAATGATCCAGCTACTGGGTCAATCCCCCGACCCAATGTGCTGGGTCAATCCCCCAACCCAAAGTGCTGGGTCAATCCCCCAACCCAATGTGCTGGGTCAATCCACCGACCCAATGTGCTGGGTCAATCCCCCGACCCAATGTGCTGGGTCAATCCCCCGACCCAATGTGCTGGGTCAATCCCCCGACCCAATGTGCTGGGTCAATCCCCCGACCCAATGTGCTGGGTCAATCCCCCGACCCAATGTGCTGGGTCAATCCCCCGACCCAATGTGCTGGGTCAATCCCCCGACCCAATGTGCTGGGTCAATCCCCCGACCCAATGTGCTGGGTCAATCCCCCGACCCAATGTGCTGGGTCAATCCCCCGACCCAATGTGCTGGGTCAATCCCCCGACCCAATGTGTTGGGTCAATCCCCCGACCCAATGTGCTGGGTCAATCCCCCGACCCAATGTGCTGGGTCAATCCCCCAACCCAATGTGTTGGGTCAATCCCCCAACCCAATGTGCTGGGTCAATCCCCCAACCCAATGTGCTGGGTCAATCCCCCAACCCAATGTACTGGGTCAATCTCCCAACCCAATGTGCTGGGTCAATCCCCCCAATGTGGTGGGTTTATGGCACAACCCAAAACACTGGGTTGTTTTAACCCAATGTTGTATTTGTCCAATAACCATATGCTGAGTTGTCGAAATGACACAAATGGTTAATCTATAGCTCAAGTATCACTTGGTTCATGTAAATAATTCTGTAGCTGTGCCTTTAAACATCCTAAGGTCAACATCCCCATAGTGTTCACATCTCTATCATGTAAATGATGAAAAAATGTATTTATTAAAAAGATCAAACAATTTATTTGGGAAATATCCAGTCTTCTATTTTCTTCAATGTTGATGATTTCAAGCTGCATTGTATGTATTTTATGTTATTTATATATATATATATATATATATGTGTATATTTTTTTATATGTTATCTGACTGAATACATGTTGTTTAGTTAATAGATTTAGTATGTTTAGTTTGTTTCTAACTAGAGTAAGTTTATTTCAAATCATGATGGTCAGTTTTACGAGGGTATGTTTGACAGCATGAGGGAAGGATGCTTTGTTGCGATATAGGAAGCCAATTCTAGATTTAATTAAAAAAACTGACCATCATGATTTGTTCCAAACATTTCAAACAACTTTCCTAATACAACTTGAGGTATTTTTTTACATAAATAATCACATTTAAGACGGAATAAACTGTGTACAATACCGGACGAAAACAAAGTGGAGCGAGCTTTCAGGTCGTGCACCCCTAACAAACAGTACACTGGACTCAACCCTCGTTCTGAACAGCCCTACTTCTTCATTACTCAAAGGAAAAACATCAACCAATTTCTAGAATGTTGACATCTAGTGGAAGCGATAGGAACTGCAAGCAAGTGCCTTAGAAATCTAGATCCCCATAGAAAACAATTGAAAAGAGAGTGACATCAATATATTTTTCCTGGAATTATATTTTTCCTGGATTTTTCTCCGATTTTTGCCTGCCATATCAGTTCTGTTACGCTCACAGACATTATTCGAACAGTTGTAGAAACTGTAGAGTGTTTTATATCTAAATGTAGCAATTACATGCATATCCTAGCTTCTGGGCCTGAGTAGCAGACAGTTTACTTTGGGTACGCTTTTCATTCGGACGTGAAAATACTGTCCCCTAGCCCGAAAAGGTTAACTTGGCTTTTGAAGACCTTAGAAAGGCAGGGTAGGATAGATACAGGTCTGTAGCAGTTTGGGTCTAGAGTGTCTCCCCCATTGAAGAGGGGGATGATCCCGGCATCTTTCCAATCCTTGGGAATCTCAGACGATATGAAAGAGAGGTTGAAACTCTCTGTCCCAAAACAGAGTTTGTGCTACAGGATGCCCTTGGTTCCTAACTTCCCTGAAAAGTTGCATATCATGGGGGCTATTTGATGCTAATGCAGTCAGGTCTGGAGTGAACCAAGGGCTATATCTGTTCCTGGTTCCATTTTTTTTGAATGGGTCATGCTAATTTAAAATGGTGAGGAAGGCACCTTTAAAGAATAACCAGGCATCCTCTACTGACGGAATGAGCTCAATGTCATTCCAGGATACCCTGGCCAGGTCCATTAGAAAAGCTTGTTTGCAGAGGTGTTTTAGGGAGCATTTCACTTTGATAAGGGGTGATCATTTGACCGCAGACCCATTACGGATGCAGGCAGTGAGGCAGTGATCACTGAGATCTTGGTTGAATACAGCAGAGGTGTATTTGGAGGGCAAGTTGGCTAGGATGATATCTATGAGGGTGCCCATGTTTACGGATTTGGTGTTGTATCTGGTAGGTTCATTGATAATTTGTGTGAGATTGAGGGCATCAAGCTTAGATTGTGGGATGTCTGGGGTGTTAAGCATGTCCCAGTTTAGGTCACCTAGCAGCACGAGCTCTGAAGATAGACGGGGGGCAATCCATTCACATATGGTGTCCAAGGCACAGCTGGGGGCAGAGGGTGGTCTATAGCAAGCGGCAATGGTGAGAAACTTGTTTCTGGAAAGGTGGATTTTCAAAAGTAGAAGCTCAAATTGACCTCACAGACCTGGATAGTAAGACAGAACTCTGCAGGCTACCTCTGAAGTAGATTGCAACTCCGCCCCCTTTGGCAGTTCTATCTTTTCAGAAAATGTTATAGTTAGCGATGGAAATTTCAGGGATTTTGGTGGATTGACCTCTACATCCCTGGAGGAACAGAGGAGGAGTAGGATAAGGGTACGGCTAAAGGATAAAATAACTGGTTGTGTAGTGCGTTCGGGACAGAGAGTAAAAGGAGCAGGTTTCTGGGTGCGATAGATTAGATTCAAGGCATAATGTACAGACAAAGCTATGGTAGGATGCGAGTACATTGGAGGTTAACCTAGGCATTGAGTAATGATGAGAGAGAAATTGTCTCTAGAAACATTTATACCAGCTGATGTGTGTGGGGGGGGGGGAACTAAAGGATTGGCTAAGGCATATTGAGCTGGGCTGGAGGCTCTACAGTGAAGTAAGACAATAATCACCAACCAGAACAGCAATGGACAAGGCATATTGACATTATGGAGAGGCCTTAGCCGCATAGCCGAGTGATCATAGGAGTCTAATGAGTAGGAAGGGGTTCAGTCCAATTGGCAAAATGTTAACCGGGAGTAGCCAGCTAGCTAGCTAACTCTGATGATCGAGGTGAAAAGTTTCAGAGCTTGCGATAGGAATCCGTGGATATGGAGAGAAAATAGGTCCGGTATACTCTGGTTTGAATCGCGTTGTGCCAATTAGTGAGAGTTTTCCAAGCTAAAGGTTAGCTGATGACCGCCAGCAGTGGTTAGCTACTAGCTAGTAGCTAGTTGGGGATTCCGGTTCCGCAGTAAAGAGAAATACTTTAGAAAAAAGCAGAACCACATTTGGTGAGGCGGGTTGCAGGAGAGTATTTTGAAGTTAAGGTTTAGAAAAATATAAAAAAGGATATGCGAAGAAAAAGTTATAATAAGATATATACATGGGACATGACAAGACGAAGGACAAAGACATCTGACTGCTACGCCATCTGGATAAGTTATGTAACAGAGCAGTAGGTCTAGCTATGTACTTATCATTTGGTTGAGAATAACATTAGTTTAGAAAACAATTGTTTTGCTCTTGTGTATATTCGGTGTGTAGTTGGTTGGCTTTGCTAGTTAGCAAACTGAGATCTCTGCTCAAGTTGGCTAACGTTTAGCTAGCTTGCTAATAACGTTTTGAGGAGAACAGATTATCTTCCTGTGGAATCCAGATAAGAGGGGAAGAACATTTGATGTGCAGTTTCTTCCTCTGCAGTGCCCAGATGGGGTGAGAGGAAACTGCTACAGAGAAGAAAAAAAAAGGAAAGATATCCGACTCTTGATTAGCTTGATGTCAATGTGGAACCAATGCAGTGATATTCGTTTTATTGGATCGCTATATGAGCTGATTTTCCTGAAAATGTCTATCTGATGTTTTAGTGTCCGTTAAACAACATCATGATCACGTAGTCATGCATCTAAAGACTATAGAGGAGGAGACACGCTTTGGGGTGAGCTAGCTAGAACACCATCAACTAGCTAGCTAGCTAGAACACCATCAACTAGCTAGCTAGAACACCATCAACTAGGCTAGAACACCATCAACTAGCTAGCTAGAACACCATCAACTAGGCTAGAACACTCAACTAGCTAGCTAGAACACCATCAACTAGCTAGCTAGAACACCATCAACTAGCTAGCTAGAACACCATCAACTAGCAAGCTAGAACACCATCAACTAGCTAGCTAGAACACCATCAACTAGCTAGCTATAATATCTAATTTTCAGGAAACGCATGGATAGAGCTAGCTATCTGTAGTAAACAGCAACAACCAATTAGACAGGCCCTGAAAATATACAACAACCAATCAGACGCACTGAAACAAACAACAACCAATGACAGAACAGCTGGAAGATGTCCTGAAACACACAACAACCAATCAGCCATGCTCTGAAACACACAACAACCAATCAGGCATGCCCTGAAACACACAACAACCAATCAGCCATGCTCTGAAACACACAATAACCAATCAGACACGCTCTGAAGGAAAAACAACCAATCAGACACTCTCTGAAACACACAGTAACCAATCAGACACGCTCTGAAACACACAACAACCAATCAGACACGCTCTGAAACATTCAACCAATCAGCTATGCTCTGAAACACACAGTAACCAATCAGACACGCACTGAAGGAAAAACAACCAATCAAATGTTACAGAATAACTTCTGCGTTTCTTACAATAAATCCCACTGCTTCAGATAAACTCTAAAAAGTTATGGAGTTAAAAGAAATGACAGTACATGTTATCTATAGAACAGAGAGGCGTCCGTTTTTCCCAGAATGCAACACACTTACTGCAGCATTTATGAAATCAAGCAGCTTCACCGTTTACAGTAATTCTGAGCACAGATTTCTGCTTATTTACCAGGCAGATATAGGATGAATCCCAAATAGCACCCTGTTCCCTAGTGCACTACAGGGCCTATAGGGGTCTGGTAAAATATACTTTATTGGGAATAGTGTATCATTTGAGACACTGCTGTGAGGAATCTGTTCTCATTTAGCTGTTCTTCATCTCATAATTACAGAAGACTGAATAAACAACAACATATTAAAAATATTTATTTAGAAAAACAAGCCCCAAGATGAAACCAACAGCTTATGAAGCATTGCT